>NW_026092550.1:0-6491 GCF_024586455.1 Bactrocera neohumeralis | reverse complement strand
CAATCCCCGGACTTTCCGCAAACCCAAAATAATAGGGGGTCTATGGGGGCATGTCCATTATTTTGGGCATTTTCCCAAAATTAAAAAGATGACCAGCCCCTTTTTTGAAGAGGTCAAAGGGCCCGCCCTGAATGGCAAATGTTCCTTCTTTCGCCCTTTTTTGAACGATTTATCCCAATCGAAAACGATTTTTGGGGAAGGGAATCACCAAATTTTTTTTCAACTTTTCCAAGTTTTGCACAAAAATTTTTTGGGAAAAAAAAAATTTTTCACAAAACTTTTTTTAAAATTTTTTTTACCATAAAAAAAATCTTACTTGTTCAGTCCACGGAGGGCGGCAACAATTACCGACCCATCTCCTACAAAATGCCATTTTAAGAACTTGGAGAAAAAAAATTTTGGATAAAGGGGGTCAATCAAAAATTTTTTAGATTTTGCATTTGCATCAAAAAATTGAAAAGTCGATAATAACGGTGAAAAACAGTTGGAAAAATTTAAATTAATTTAATTTTTTTTTAAATTTAAATTTTTTTAAAGGGAATTTTTTTTTTGTACAAAGAACCTAATACATCATTTGTATATCATATAAAACCTATTTAAAGTCTTTTAGTAAATTCAAAAATAGGAATCTTTTCTTTGCAAGGGAAACCCCAGTTGAAAAACCCAAGCATGAATCCAACCCAAAAAATCCCCCGATAAAAAATTATTGGTGGTAAAAAGGGCCAAAAAAAACCAAATTAAGAAAACAAATATAAAAACAATTTCAACAAAAAAAAAAAAATAAAAAAAAAAACGAGAAACAAAATAAAACACAAAGGGGGCCGAAAAATTAAAGCACCTTAAAACCAAAAAAAAATTGGGGCCGGAATAATACACAAACAACAAAAAAAAGGAATGTCCGTAGACAGCAAAGCAAAGAGGAGAAAAAAATTAGAGAAAAGGGGGACCTTCAAACAACATTAATATTTACTTTAAACCCCCAAAATCAGGGGGGAAAGTAATTCACATTTTAATTATTAAATGCACATATGTATTAACCCCAAAACCACAAGATAAAAAATTAAAAAAAAGTTGGAAAATATAATTAAAATACCAAACTTTTTATATACATAAAAGATTTATCAATTAAAAAATTTTACGGAAATCCCCTATTTTAAAAAAAGAATAAGAGATTGAAAAACAAAATAAGCAAAGGCTAAAAAAAAAAAAACATAAAGAGAGAAGAAAACAACATATATGCATTTTTTTCTTTATAATTTTAAAAACAAAATATTGATATACATTTTGATACAAAAAATTAAAAAAGGCATAATTTTTTCTTAAAACATAATAAAGTGATAGGGGACATTCCGCCTTTCCCAGCGAACAAAAAACATAGACATAATCAAGGAAAACTGCCTGTTTTTTAAAAAATTTAACTTTTTTAATGCCCTTTTAAAAAATAAATAAAATTTCAAAAAAAAAATTTACCTAATATTTTTAAATAATTATATATCAAAAATTCTGTTTTTTTTTAATGAAAATAAAAAAAAAAACAAAAAAGACTTTTTGAACAAAAAAATAACAAAATATTTAAATAAAAATGATGTAACATATATTTTATCCAAAGTCCAAAATTAAAACAGCAACTCTTTTTTCCCAAAAAAGGGGTTTGGGGACAAAAGCAATTGATCTTTTGGATTCAATTGCTTAAAATATAACAAAAGCAAATCTAACAAAAAAAATTTCCATATTTAAAAATAGGATTGATTCTTCACGAGTTCAACAAAAAACAAAAGCACATACTACATAAAAACAAGAAAAATTTAAATACTCACAAGGACAAAAATTTTTAATAAAAAAATTTGTTTTAAAAAACAAATCGTCTAAATAAAAAAAATGAAACCAAAAAATTTTTTCAAATTTAAAAAACTAAAATATAAAATATATAAATATATATTAATTTAAAAAAAAAAGTAATAATAAACGAATAACACTTTTTTCCCAACCTAAATAAAGTTCAAACTTTTACTTACCCAAAGATTTTCAGTTTTAAAATTGTTTTTTAAAATCATTTTAAAAAATTTTTTTAAATTTTAATTTAAAAAAAAAAAACCAAATGGCTAAAACAAAAACAAAATATTAGACTAAACCCAAAACAGGTATTAAGTTTTTTTAAACTTTCAAGAATCACCGATTCAAAACCAACGGAAAAAAAACAAAACAAAATTTTTTGGGTCGCCCCCAAAAACTCGACCCATTGTAATTTGACGACCCGATCTACCACAAAAAATTTTAAATTATTGCACCGCAATATAAAAAGTTTGACCAGTAGAAGAAACAAAAACTATGATCTCCATCAACCAAAGCTCATTTAAAACAATTCACCCCCCTTTAGAGGAGAGCTCCCCAAATAGACAGTCAAAGGCAAAATTTCGGCATCCATCGAACCCGCGCAAGAAACATTCTGGAGATAAAAATGGTCCTTCCGGGCTGCCGCCCCAAAAAACCACCCCAATTATCAACCAAAAATTTACACCAAAATAAAAATAATAAATAATAGTAAAAAGTTCGTTTAAAACGATAATTTCAATTTGGGGAGTTTAAAAACAACAAAAAGAAAGATTTTTTCACCACCCCAAAATGAAATTTGGGGGAAAAGGTTAGAAAAAAATAATAAAACCAAGATCACTAAAACCAAAAATAAAGCCAATAGACCCCAATAGAAACAAAAAAAAAACAAACTTAAAAAAGTTCTATCGAAAGAAAAAAAAGTCATGAACTATGAAAAAAGGGATTTTAAAAAAAATTGATAAGTTTAAAAAATTAAATATTAAGAAAGGGAAAAACTTTGTCAGATCAAAAAACCCCTAAACCCCGCTTGTCCCCATAACCCAAACTTAAAAATTCGCAAAAATGTTTTTTGTCTAAAAACACTTCAACTTATAACACATATCACTCCTTTAAAGGAGTATAAAAAAAAGAACCACATTTTTTTAAAAAGAAACCCAAAAACAAAAAAAAAAATTAAAAGAAATGTGCTCAAAAAAAACTAAACGCCAAAAAAAAAATGGGCTTTTAAAAAAACATACCACCATAAACTGTTGAGTATAAAAAAAAATATTTAACACATTTGAAATGTCAAAAATTGAAACTTCCCCCAACAAAAAATGGGGGTACCCACACCACTAGAACAATTTTCCAATACCCAAAATTGGTTAAAAAACAAACAGAGTTACCCGAGCCCAAAATTTTTCCCCCAAACAACTTTAATTTTTGCCAAAAGGGAAAAAACACCTGAAAATTTGGGCGGGGTACAAACCAAAATCAAATAAAAATCCAAGACCAATAAAAAACCATAAAAAGCTAAGTCAGCTTTTAAAATAAACATAGTGGAGTTAAGAAATTTAGTTCATTTGTAACTCTGAACTGGTTGTTAAGAAAAAATTGAACTTAAAAAATAACAAAAAAAATTTCACTTTTATTGTAGTCAAAAGAACTAGTTTTTAAAAAGTCCCCACAGCGAAAATTTAAAGCCCAACGGGGCACAATTTTAAAGAATCGAGAAAAGGAAGATATCTCAAGGGGGAACAAAAAAATTTAAAATTTGGGTTTTAAAAATCAAATCCTCATTGAGCAACAAGGAAAAACAAAACTTTCTATAAAAAAAAGGGGTTTCCCAAAAGTTATATAGCACGTTAATTTAAAAAAAAATTAAGGATAATAGAAAAAAGAGTTTTAAAAAATATTTATTTAGAAACATACAACATGACAAGGGAAAAATTAATAACAAATAATTTAAAAATTTGAATTTTATTGTTATAAACAAAATCAATTTTAAAAAAAAAGAAAAATTAATGTAAAATTTTTTTGAAATGATTAATATCGAATTTATAAAAAAAAAAAAAATTTTCAATCATCCCCCAAAATTTTTTTTATCCCCCAAAACATGTTTCAATCTAAAAAAACTTTTTTATAGGGTTTCGGATAGCCCAGCTCGGGGTTAATTATTTTAATGCCCCATGAGCAAGCGGCCCCGGGGTGATATTTGGGTGGAGAATAAAAAAAAGTCACAGGGTTTTATCAGGTGAACACGGTGCTGGTCAGTGATATTTGTTTCCAAAGGACAAACAGCAAAAACCCTGTTTGCAGATTTGGTTTTCATCAAAATAAATTGTAAATAAACAAAAATGTTGTCTTCCATATAAGGGGGAAGAGGGGGAAATAAAAAAACCCCGTATTTTCTTAAATACCCTGGAATTCGGTTCTCAAAAAAAGGGATAAGAGACAATATACTAAACAAAAAATTTAAAAACTTCAAAATAAACACTAATCAGTAACTTTTCAAATATGCTTTGAAAACGGGGAACGAAGAAATTATCAAATTAATTCACAAAAAAACGCTCAAGGGTTGAAACATTCTTCTTCTTCTTCTTTTTAAACCGCTTACCGGATTTTAGCCGAGGGTTTAAAAACACCCACCCTTTTTTTTTTAATTGGGTATTCCCGAAGCCCTTTCCACTTTTCCTTCCCCCCGGGTTCGCAAAACCCTTTTAGAGCTGGAGTGTTTCCCACAAACAGCCAGCCAACGTATCCGCTGCTTTTTAATTTTGAACATATCTTATCCACACTAAAGTTCTCGTGGAATTCCCGCCAACGCGCAAAAAGGGAAAAAGTTAGAACTTTTTTTTTCCCCGAAAAAAGCAACATCGACCATCTGTTGTTGTCATCGCCCCCTGCCCAAAAGCAGGAAAGGGGTTATGACATTTTATTTGGTTTTTTTCGTGAGAGAGGACTTTTCTTTTCAATTGCCTACCAGTCCAAAACACCCGTTCGAGTTTTCCTGTTTGGTTTGGCTAACATTGTTGGTGGGGTTTACCCTTCCCAAAATAACAAAATTACGACTTTAAAATTGACTTCCAAAAGGGCTGAGGCCCCAGATGGACACTTTTATTTTATACAATATTTCTTTTTGCCCCCCTTTTATACCAGACCCATTTGCTTTGCTTCCTTGTCCAGTCTGGAGAAAGAGAATAACGGCGGGGTTTAACCATATATCAAATCATCGGTAGACAGCCACATTTTTAAAAGATTGCCTGCTCGATTGGTTTTCAGCTGAATTTTTTTCCAGCAAGATTGAAGGCCAAAAATTAATAATTTTTTAAAAAAAAACCGGGAAAAAAAATTTTTTTTAAATTTTTTTTTTTTTTCCCCCCCTTTTTCCCCCGGGGGAAACCCCCCGGGTTTTTCCCCCCCCTTTTTGGGGGTTTTTCCCCTTTTTTTCCCCCCGGGGGGGTTTTTTTTTAAAAAAAATTGGGTTTTTTTAAAACCCCGGGGCCCCCCCAAAAAAAACATAAAAAGGTTTTTTTTTTTTAAAAAGCCCCCTTTGGAATTTTTTTCCCCCCCCAAAAAATTTTTTCCCTTTTTTCCCCCTTTTTTTTTTTTTTTGGGGAAAAAAAAAAAAATTTTTTTTTGGGGGGGGGTTTCCCCCCGGGAAAGGGATTCCTTTTTTTTTTAAAAAAAAAATTTTTTTTTTTCCCTTTTTTTTAAAAAAATTTTTGGGGCCCCCCCAAAAGAAAGAAAAAAAAAAAATAAAAAATTTTGGGGGGTTTTTAAAAATTTTTTTTTTTAAAACTAATTTAATTTATAAAAAAATTAAAAAAAAAAAAAAAAAAAAAAATTTTTTTTTTTTGGCAAAAAAAAAAAAAAAAATTTTTTTCCCCCTTTTTTTTTTTTTTTTTTCCCCCCGGGTCCCCCCCCCCCCTTTTTGGGGGGGCCCCCGGTTTTAAAATTTTTTAAAAAAAAAAATTTTTTAAAAACCCTTTTTTTTTCCCCAAAGGGCCCCCCCCCTTTTTTTTTGGGAAAGGCCCCCTTTTTTTTAAAAAAGTTAAATTTTTAAACCCCCCGGGGGTTTTTTTTTTGGCCGAAGGAAAAAGGGGGGAAATTTTTTTTAAAAAAAATTTTTAAAAAAAATTTTTTGGTTTTTTTTTAAAATTTTTAAAACCCCCGGGGGGGCCTTTTTTAAAAAAAATTTTTTTTTTTAAGGGCGGAAAAAAAAATTTTTTTAAATTTTTTGGCCTTTTCCCCAAAAAAAAAAAAACCCCCCCCCCGGGGGAAAACCCCCCCCCCCCTTTTTTTGGGGTTTTAATAAAAAAAAAAATTTTTTCCCCACCCAAAGGGGGTTTTCGCCCCCCCGGGGTTTCCCCCCCCAAAAAAAAAAATTTTTTTAAAAAAGGGTTTCCCGGGCCCGGGGTTTTAAACCCCGGGGTTCCCCAAAAATTTTTCAAAAAGGGGGGGGGAAACCCCCCCCAAAAAATTTTGGTTTTAAAAAATTTTCTTTTAAATTTTTCCTTCCCCCCCGGGGGGCCCCCTTTTTTAAAAAATTTTTAAAAAAAAATTTTTATTTTTTAAAACAAATTTTTTTTAAGGGGGTTTTCCCCCCCCCCCAAAAAAAAAAAGGGCCCCCCAAAAATTTTTAAAGGGCCCCCCCAAAAAATTTTTTTCCCTTTTTT
>NW_026092549.1:0-6672 GCF_024586455.1 Bactrocera neohumeralis | reverse complement strand
CGGCCCAAAATATATAGACATAAAAAATATACATATTCAATAAATATAATAGGAAACAACATCCTGGCTGGCAAGACTGCCTCAAAAAGGGTTTGGGACATGACCGGGGGCACTCTGTACAATAAGAAGGAATATTTGCACGGTTTACTAAAAGCGGAAGACAAGGGTTTAAAACTTGTCGGGAAAGTGATAAATGCAGGAAGTAAGTGAAATTTCCCGAAGTTTTGGGTTGGGGAAAATTTGAGACCGTGGAATAAAAAAAAGTCTTTGAGGGAAAAGGAGGAAAAGAGTTTTGGAGGGGTTTGCCTGGGAGGCACCCAGACCGATGAGTCATGACACGCCCTTTCCCCCACGGAGCAATTCTGTAATATGTTCCACAGAAGGGTAAGTTAGGTTTTGTGTGATAGAAAAGGTATTGGTGCAATTCATTCGCTTTTTGGGAAGTGGATATTGATAACGGAGGCATTCCCTGAATGCTTACCCGCCAGCTATCCAAACTGTCCCCAATCAACAGCGGAAATTTTTTTTGAAGAAACACTCGCACAAAATAAACGTTTTAAAACCCAAAAAAAGTGTTTTGAGGATGATTAAAGAGCTGGTTGAAACAAAAAAAAAATAATAAAGATGATAAATACAAGCTGTTTTTAAAAGCAAACAGGACATAAAAGAAAACAAAACAACGGTTTTTTCAATCTGTTTTTCAAAAAGTCTCTGCCAATACAGCCACGGTAAAAAGCATTGAACGAGTTTTTTTGGCCGGTAGGGCCGGGGGGATGCCGCCGAACCCTTTTTTTGAATGGCATCTACGTCTACAAAACCCTTTTCTTTTCTGGGAAATACTTTTTCCAAAAAAGGGGAAGAAGTCGCACGATTTTCGGTGAATTGGTTAATGGTTAAAATGTGTTTTTTGGTCAAATAATCTCACAAGCGCGATCGGAGACGGCGCATTTTCGGCCCCCAAACACCACTTTCATCTTCGCGATTTCCCGGGCACGTCGGGTCGGGGCACCAAACCTTAAAAATCCAAAGGGGAAACCCCTTAACTTTGACCGGGTGGGAAAAAATTTTTTTGGGGGAATCAAAAAACAAATCAGCATTGTCTTTCTTTGACTTCTTCATGCCATTTTTTGGGTTTCTTCCGGGGCCCCCTTTAGCCCTCTTCTTTTTGCTACAATTTCCCTTTTTCCTGAATGAAAAAAAAATGACTTTGGGGATTTTTTGAATTCACGCACAGTTTCGATGGTTTTCGATCACGGATTTTTTATTGGCCCCCGTTTTATCTCTTTTTTCCCACCCTGAAAAGGTTGAAACCCTGTCATAAACTTGTTTCATCAAATTAAATTTTTGGAAAAGTTTTACCAAAATTTAAAAAAAATTTTAAATTTTTAAATTCTCAATCACAGTGACAAAAGTGCTTCGACAATTGGCTCTAAGGCATCTAAAAGGGTTTAACGGTGAATATCAATATCAATAATTTTTAAAAAAAAAAGCGTTTTTTTCCCCATATTTTCCTTTGTATCTTAAATATTTAAAAAATCTAAAATATTTGGTGGTTTTTAATAATAGAGTGATTGAAGATGAAGCTTTTTATGTAGATTATCAAAATATTTTTAAGTATTGTACACATTGAAAAGTCTCAGAAAACTCCGTGATGGTATATGTCAGTGTCTATCCTTATTTATACCCCATAACATTTTGTATTATTTTTCGACAATAATGGCAAATTTTCCCGGGGAATTTTAAAATACCAATTATCAAAAATACTTAAATACATTGCATTTAATAAAAGTAGATCTAAAAGGCCTTACAGCATTTGATTTAAAGAATTTTTCCCAAGATATTACAGATTTAAAAATTGCGTGTCTTGCGTTTGCGGCAGTACCGGTCGGCCAAGACGGTGGGCGTGCCTTAAAATAGCAGGCCGGTACTCCGTACACTTTGAATTAGCAGCGATCGGACGCGTTTATTATCGGAGCTCTCTGGCAGAAATATTTAAACGGAAACGATGAAGTATATGGTATATTTCAAATTGATCCTTCCTCAAAAAAAATTACAATTGCTAAATATTTGGAATAGTAGAAGGAACTCGCCAAATAGACATAGATGGATTATAACTGGCTCAGTATTCAGTCGATGAATATTATACCACGTGCATCCTAAACGAAGAGCACTCAAACACTCTTCAGAGTCAGCAATTCGTTGTTTTTGTTAGATTATGAACTTGCGAGGCACCCACTTTTGCACGAGTCCTCGGTGCTCATTTGCCCTCTTTCAACAGCAAATCTCTTTTCAACGGTTGACTTCTCTGGTGCAGACACCAATTCAAAAATTTTAACTAAAATCTGTTTATTTAAAACATGAAATGCTTTTATGATCCATTTTTGCAAAATAACACAAGTTTCTTCAAAAATGCTTATCTATTAACTAATAGTTATAATCTAACCAATAGAAATTATATGATGGTAGTAGTAAAATCTACTCAACCACAGAATTTTTGAAATACAAAAAAGGATTTTTGATGTTTAAAAATTTTTTGCTGAAAAAAAGAACCACCGGAAATGAGAGGCGGGGGCTCCGCATCATCAAACTTGGAAGAAAGGGGAAAAGTAAACCTTAGGGGTGGGGGGAATCCGATGGCATTTTTCAAGGGCATATTTGGGGAAAAGGGAAAAAAAGTTCAAAAATTCACTGGGAAATTTAAAAGGGGACGAGAGATCACTCAAAGAGTACCCGAAAACCACCACAATTAGGATGTCTCAAAACCAGATGAATTAACCCTTTGATCCTGAGCAAATTTTATTCCTGGGGATTCCCAAAATTTTAAGGTGCCCTTTTAAAAAATTTTAAAAGGTTTTCAAAAAAACATCTGGTGAACTTATCTCATTCTGGAAAATTTCCAAACCCCGGCAAATCTCATCTTTTGGGAATCAATTTTAAAAGGAAAAATTAATTGATAAAATTTTTAAAAGAGTTCTTTAAACCCACGTTTTTATTATTTTTGGGGACTGAAATTTTTATTTCAAAAGTCCCACCCCTTAAAACCATATCTCCTGTGACGGGTTGAAAGCCGAAAAACCCAGAATAAAAGATAATTAGAGGGAAAAAAATATTTTGGGGGGGGGGAGCCTCATGAAACCAATTTCTAAATTTTCAATTTTTGGGGAACCACCGGGTTGAAAGTCACCAGCTTTGAGGGCCCAGGGGGTTTGAGACCATTTCAAAAAGGGCGGTAAAAAAACATAGTAAAAATTTTGGGGTTGCCAAAAAGGGAATGGGAAAACAAAAAAATTGAAACACAAACAAATGAGGAAGAAAAGGGAAATACATTTTGTATGACTTTCTCAAAAGGGTTTTTATTTATTAAAAAGACGCGATAAAAAAGAGAAGGGGTTTTTGCAACATCAAAAAAAACGCTCCCTTGTTTTTTTGAATTTTTATCACACTTCAAAAAAGAAATTAAAAAAAAAAAATTTTTTCAAAATTTGACGTAATTTTAAAGGTGTTTTTTCCCCGGATTTATTTTTTCCGGAGGTTTATTTTTCAAGATATTTGTATATGATTTTCATATGGGGGAAAAAAAAGGGTGGAGTTTTTAAGCGCGGAAGGGAATTTTTTTAGTGATATTGAAATCAATCTTTTTCATGAAAAAAACTAAACATTTAAACCATTATGCACTTTTTATAAAAAAAAATCTAAATAAAGGGAAATATTGACCGGAAAGTAGTTCGGGGTTTTCTTGGGGGGAATATCCAGCGTAACCATCTCTCTTTTGGGGTTCTCTTGGGGGAATTTTTCATTATAATTTTTTTTTTATATAAAGGGTTTTTAAAATCAATTTCTTTTTTCCATTTTTTCGTTCAGGTTTTCCCCAAAAACTGGGCCAAAGTAAAATGAATTTTTTTTTTTTTTATTTTTTAAAAAAATTTTAAAATAAGTTTCTTAAAATTTTTAAAAATTTTTTTTTAAAAAATTTAAAAAAATTTTTAAGGGAAATTTAATGTATTTTCATTTATTTAATTTTTTAAAAAATTTTTTAAAAAATTAATTTTTCCTAGTTGCCCTTTTTATTTTTTCATGTTTTTTATTGATTTTTTAAAAATTTTGCCCCGGGTAGAAGCAAAAGGAAAAAATCATACATATATTATGGTTTGGACATTTTCTGTATGTTTGGGGAAAGCAAATTTTCCCCTAAAGCATTTTTTCTATATTAAAAAAAATTATTTGAACCACCCATTTTTTTAAAATAAAATTAAAAAAAAGGCCAAGGCCGCAAGAAAGGCCAATTGGTTTTGGTGGTAAAACACAAAAAAGGTCACAATGTGAACGCAGGTTTCGTTGACGGATTTAGTCTTTTTTTTTAACTTTTTTAAATCGTAAAAATATCCCTAATAAAAAATTTTTTCTTAAATAAAATTAAATTTATCACAAAAAAATCCCTTTAAATACAAATACATAAATTTGCTGAAAAATTTTAATTTCTTTTTGGGTTAAAAAAATTTTAATTTATACAAATACAAATTTAAAGGAAACATTTTTCTACCCCATTTTGGGGTGTATTTTAAAACTCATTGAATTATGTATACGCATGCCCCCTGGGAAAAACCAAAAGTTCAAAAAAAAAGACAAAAAGAAATAAAAGTAATAAAAATTTGAGAAAAAAAAGGGAAAACAAAAAAAAAAATAATGGCAAGATCTTTAAAAGAAACTTTTTTTGGAAAAATTTTATTGACCGCATTTTTTTTGCGAAAAACCCGGGAATTTATTAAAATCCCCACTAAGCCCGTTTTACCCCGGAAGGCGTTTTTCCCAAAGGGCACCCCTTTTTAAACCACAAAAAATTTAAAAAGGGAAGTTCATAAACCTACGCGTAAAAAACGATATACCCCGCCCAAAAGGGTCGATTTCCAAAAATTTTAAAATGAAGCCCTTTAACAAAATGATCCCTTTAAAATTAAATTTTTTTCCCCAAAAACTTAAATATTTAACCCAAAAAAAGCAAAATAGTTGAAATTTCTAAAGGAAAAAAAACAAAAAAAAAGAAAAACCCTTAATAATAATCCCCTTATAAAACATTATATAAAAAAGAAAAAGTAAATGGATATTTATGCCCCTTTTTATGAAAACCAAACCAAAAAATTTTGGGAAAACCCAAATAAGAGTTGGGGGGCGGGGAAAATTTTCCCAAAATTAACAACGATAATGGGTTGAACCCAACCGGAATTTTTTTTTAATTTGAAAGGCCCAAAAACCCAAAATTAAAAATTTGGGGAAAACCAAAATAACCCGGTTGGTGGAGGGAAAACCAAACTTTTGGGAAGCAAACCAAAAAGGGGGTGAAAAAACCCCCCCTTTTGTCTCAACACTTCCGAAAAAAGTTTCCCAATTCTTTTTGAGATTCAATTTTGAGAGGTTTGGAAAACCTGAACTTTTAAACCTTTTTCGAACTCAATAAGATAATTTAAAAAAATTTATTACTTAATGTTTAAAAAAAAAATAAAATGTATTAAAAAAATCCCGCTTTTAGAGGAACCTTTAAGGCCAAAATTATAGGAGGGGGAACCCGGTTAATTTTTTAAACTATATAGACATAAAAAATTTTAATATATTCAATAAATATAAAGGAAAAAAACCCGGGAAAAAGAAAACCCAAAGCAAAAGGAAAGGTGGGCCCCTTTTTAAAAAAAAGGAAATTTGAAATTTACAAAAAGAAAGGGAAGAAGCTTCCAACCCTTTTGGTCTGGGAAAGGGAATCAAAGGGGAAGCAAAACCCGAAGTTTTGGGTTAAAAGTGGAAAATTAATGAGACCGGGGAATAAAAAAAATGGTTTGGGGGGGAAAGGAGGTAAAGATTTTTTGGAGGGGTTTTTCCTGGAGGCCCCCAAACCGATGAGTCCGCACAAAAGGGTTTTCCCCACGAAGAAAAAGGGCCCTGTAATATAGTTCCAAAAAGGGGTTTTAAAGGTTTTGGGGAAAAGAAAAACGGTATGTGGTGGGATTCTTTCTGCTTTTGAGGGGGATATTGATAAAAAAAGGGCATTAACCTTTCATTCCCAATTTTCCCGAACTGTCCCAACCCAACCCAGCAAACCCTTTTTTAAAAAACCTCCCACTAAAAATCAAAAATTTTTAAAACCCCAAGAAGGTTCTTTGGAGGATGATTAAACTGCAGATTTAACAAATAAAAAAAAAAAAAAGATGAAAAATTTAAAGTTTTTTCAAAAAAATGGGGACATAAAAAAAAAAACCCAAACCCGGTTTTTTTAAGGGTTTTTTTCAAAAACCCGCTTAAAACGGTTTTTTCCCGGCCCAAAAGGGGTGTCAAGACAAAAGTTTTTTGGGCCCGGGGATGGGCCCCAAAGATTGCCAAAAATTTTTGAAATCACAAAACCCACCCCCCGCTTTTTTCCCTGAGACCCCTTTTCCAAAGGGAAGAAGTCCCCCTTATCCATATCGGGTGAATCGGGGTGGTTAAAGGGTTTAAAAAGTTTTTTGGGTCAAATAATCTCCAAGCGTCATCGATGAGGGGGGCTTATGGGCAACAAAAACCCAACTTTCATCTTCGCGATATTCGGGCCGGGCACGTCGAATCGGCGCAAAAACCCTAAAAACCAGGTGAATAATTCCCCTTTTTGACCGGGGGGGCCCCAATTTTTGGGGGAACCCAAAAAAAAAT
>NW_026092548.1:0-4252 GCF_024586455.1 Bactrocera neohumeralis | reverse complement strand
GGCATAAAGCCAAAACCCCGAATGCATTTGGAAAAATTCCATAATTTTACATTTAGGTATAAAACCGACTTTCTTGCATGTACACATTTAGAAATCCATATCAAGTTGCTTCAAATCATTATCTTAACATATTAAAGTTAATTAACCTTCTTCATCTTACTGAAGTTGGCATAAAGCCAAAACGGCAGTGCATTTGGAAAAATTCCACAATTTTACATTTAGGTATAAAACCGATTTCTTGCATGTACACATTTAGAAATCCATATCAAGTTGCTTCAAATTATTAAATTCACATATTAAAGTTAATTAACTTTCTTCATCTTACAAAAGTTGGCATAAAGCCAAAACGGCATAAAGAATGCATTTGGAAAAATTCCATAATTTTACATTTAGGTATAAAACCGACTTTCTTGCATGTACACATTTAGAAATCCATATCAAGTTGTTTCAAATTATTAAATTCACATATTAAAGTTAATTAACTTTCTTCATCTTACAGAAGTTGGCATAAAGCCAAAACGGCAGTGCATTTGGAAAAATTCCACAATTTTACATTTAGGTATAAAACCGACTTTCTTGCATGTACACATTTAGAAATCCATATCAAGTTGTTTTAAATTATTAAATTCACATATTAAAGTTAATTAACTTTCTTCATCTTACAAAAGTTGGCATAAAGCCAAAACGGCAATGCATTTGGAAAAATTCCATAATTTTACATTTAGGTATAAAACCGACTTTCTTGCATGTACACATTTAGAAATCCATATCAAGTTGTTTTAAATTATTAAATTCACATATTAAAGTTAATTAACTTTCTTCATCTTACAAAAGTTGGCATAAAGCCAAAACCCCGAATGCATTTGGAAAAATTCCATAATTTTACATATAGGTATAAAACCGACTTTCTTGCATGTACACATTTAGAAATCTATATCAAGTTGTTTTAAATCATTATCTTAACATATTAAAGTTAATTAACTTCTTCATCTTACAGAAGTTGACATTAAGCCATAACGGCAGTGCATTTGGAAAAATTCCACAATTTTACATTTAGGTATAAAACCGATTTCTTGCATGTACACATTTAGAAATCCATATCAAGTTGCTTCAAATCATTAAATTCACATATTAAAGTTAATTAACCTCTTCATCTTACTGAAGTTGGCATAAAGCCAAAACGGCAGTGCATTTGGAAAAATTCCACAATTTTACATTTAGGTATAAAACCGACTTTCTTGCATGTACACATTTAGAAATCCATATCAAGTTACTTCAAATTATTAAATTCACATATTAAAGTTAATTAACTTTCTTCATCTTACAAAAGTTGGCATAAAGCCAAAACGGCAGTGCATTTGGAAAAATTCCATAATTTTACATTTAGGTATAAAACCGACTTTCTTGCATGTACACATTTAGAAATCCATATCAAGTTGTTTTAAATTATTAAATTCACATATTAAAGTTAATTAACTTTCTTCATCTTACAAAAGTTGGCATAAAGCCAAAACGGCAATGCATTTGGAAAAATTCCATAATTTTACATTTAGGTATAAAACCGACTTTCTTGCATGTACACATTTAGAAATCCATATCAAGTTGTTTTAAATTATTAAATTCACATATTAAAGTTAATTAACTTTCTTCATCTTACAAAAGTTGGCATAAAGCCATAACGACAATGCATTTGGAAAAATTCCATAATTTTACATTTAGGTATAAAACCGACTTTCTTGCATGTACACATTTAGAAATCCATATCAAGTTGCTTCAAATCATTATCTTAACATATTAAAGTTAATTAACCTTCTTCATCTTACAGAAGTTGGCATAAAGCCAAAACAGCAGTGCATTTGGAAAAATTCCACAATTTTACATTTAGGTATAAAACCGACTTTCTTGCATGTACACATTTAGAAATCCATATCAAGTTGTTTTAAATTATTAAATTCACATATTAAAGTTAATTAACTTTCTTCATCTTACAAAAGTTGGCATAAAGCCAAAACCCCAATGCATTTGGAAAAATTCCATAATTTTACATTTAGGTATAAAACCGACTTTCGTGCATGTACACATTTAGAAATCCATATCAAGTTGCTTCAAATTATTAAATTCACATATTAAAGTTAATTAACTTTCTTCATCTTACAAAAGATGCCATAAACCCAAAACCCCGAATGCATTTGAAAATATCCCATAAGTTTACATTTAGGTATAAAACCGACTTTCTTGCATGTACACATTTAGAAATCCATATCAAGTTACTTCAAATTATTAAATTCACATATTAAAGTTAATTAACTTTCTTCATCTTACAGAAGTTGGCATAAAGCCAAAACGGCAGTGCATTTGGAAAAATTCCACAATTTTACATTTAGGTATAAAACCGACTTTCTTGCATGTACACATTTAGAAATCCATATCAAGTTGTTTTAAATTATTAAATTCACATATTAAAGTTAATTAACTTTCTTCATCTTACAAAAGTTGGCATAAAGCCAAAACCCCGAATGCATTTGGAAAAATTCCATAATTTTACATTTAGGTATAAAACCGATTTTCTTGCATGTACACATTTAGAAATCCATAACAAGTTGCTTCAAATCATTATCTTCACATATTAAAGTTAATTAACTTTCTTCATCTTACTGAAGTTGGCATAAAGCCAAAACGGCAGTGCATTTGGAAAAATTCCACAATTTTACATTTAGGTATAAAACCGACTTTCTTGCATGTACACATTTAGAAATCCATATCAAGTTGTTTTAAATTATTAAATTCACATATTAAAGTTAATTAACTTTCTTCATCTTACAAAAGTTGGCATAAAGCCAAAACGGCAATGCATTTGGAAAAAATTCCATAATTTTACATTTAGGTATAAAACCGACTTTCTTGCATGTACACATTTACAAATCCATATCAAGTTGTTTCAAATTATTAAATTCGCATATTAAAGTTAATTAGCCATCATCATTTTACTCAAGTTGACATAAGGCCATAACGGCAATGCATTTGGAAAAATTCCATAATTTTACATTTAGGTATAAAACCGACTTTCTTGCATGTACACATTTAGAAATCCACATCAAGTTGCTTCAAATTATTAAATTCACATATTAAAGTTAATTAACTTTCTTCATCTTACAAAAGTTGGCATAAAGCCAAAACGGCAGTGCATTTGGAAAAATTCCATAATTTTACATTTAGGTATAAAACCGACTTTCTTGCATGTACACATTTAGAAATCCATATCAAGTTGTTTCAAATTATTAAATTCACATATTAAAGTTAATTAACTTTCTTCATCTTACAAAAGTTGGCATAAAGCCAAAACGGCAGTGCATTTGGAAAAATTCCACAATTTTACATTTAGGTATAAAACCGACTTTCCTGCCATGTACATATTTAGAAATCCATATCAAGTTGCTTCAAATTATTAAATTCACATATTAAAGTTAATTAACTTTCTTCATCTTACAAAAGTTGGCATAAAGCCAAAACCCCGAATGCATTTGGAAAAATTCCATAATTTTACATTTTGTAGGTAAAAAACCGACTTTCTTGCATGTACACATTTAGAAACCGGTATCAAGTTACTTCAAATTATTAAATTCACATATTAAAGTTAATTAACTTTCTTCATCTTACAAAAGTTGGCATAAAGCCAAAACCCCGAATGCATTTGGAAAAATTCCATAATTTTACATTTAGGTATAAAACCGACTTTCTTGCATGTTCACATTTAGAAATCCATATCAAGTTGTTTCAAATTATTAAATTCACATATTAAAGTTAATTAACTTTCTTCATCTTACAAAAGTTGGCATAAAGCCAAAACGGCAGTGCATTTGGAAAAATTCCACAATTTTACATTTAGGTATAAAACCGATTTCTGCATGTACACATTTAGAAATCCATATCAAGTTGTTTTAAATTATTATCCATATCAAAGTTGTTTTACAAAAGTTATAAAGCCAAAACGGCAATGCATTTGGAAAAATTCCATAATTTTTCATTTAGGTATACAACCGACTTTCTTGCATGTACACATTTAGAAATCCATATCAAGTTGTTTTAAATTATTAAATTCACATATTAAAGTTAATTAACTTTCTTCATCTTACAAAAGTTGGCATAAAGCCAAAACGGCAGTGCATTTGGAAAAATTCCATAATTTTACATTTAGGTATAAAACCGACTTTCTTGCATGTACACATTTAGAAATCCATATCAAGTTACTTCA
>NW_026092547.1:0-6049 GCF_024586455.1 Bactrocera neohumeralis | reverse complement strand
GATTATTTTTTAACTTCAACAATGTAATTCTACAAAATTTGTTCAGAACGGATATAGCTATATATATACAAACTGAACACATAGTTAACAAGTAAGGAAGGGCTAAGTTCGGGTGTCACCGAACATTTTATACTCTCGCATGATAAAGTGATAATAATTTACATATTTTTTATTTTGCTGTAAAATTAATTAGATTAGATCAATTTGTGTACTTTGAGTATTGAATTGTATTTTCATTTATAAATATTATACGTTATATTGGAAGAAGGCGTGGTTGTGAACCGATTTCACCCATATTTCGGACATGTCATCAGGGTGTTAAGAAAATATTATATACCGAATTTCATTGAAATCGGTTGAGTTGTTCCTGAGATGTGCTTTTTAGTTCATAAGTGGGCGACGTCACGCCCATTTTCAATTTTTAAAAAAAGTTTGGATGCAGCTTCCTTCTGCCATTTCTTCCGTAAAACTTAGTGTTTCTGACGTTTTTTGTTAGTCGGTTAACGCACTTTTAGTGGTTTTCAACATAACCTTTGTCTGGGAGGTGGGCGTGGTTATTATCCGATTTCTTCCATTTTTGAACTGTATATGGAAATGCCTGAAGGAAACGGCTTTATGTCTGCTGACATAGTTGACAGTAAAGCCGATTCTTTGTCTATTATTTGGCAGTGACAATTGTCCGTTAGCTCCAAAAGATTCTAACAGATGGCGCTAATTATTGATTGTCTTACTTAGACTGAAGTGTAAATTAAATTCATATTGTAGTGAAGATAATACAGTAAAATTATTCTGGCTTTTAAATAATTAGTTCTTGGTTGTTCAAAACTTTAATTCAAGTAAAAGTAACTAAATTTAGTTATCGAGCTTCCGTTTGCTTGTCATGTTATTGATTTATTTCATTGATAATAGTTAATCGATATACTCAAATTTATTTACCAATTTGCAGATAATTTAAAGATGATTAATAATGCTATCTCTAAAAGTTAATCTTTATACATAATGTATCAATAAAATAAATCAATAACATGAGAAGCAAACGGAAGCTCGATAACTAAATTTAGTTACTTATGTATATCCTGGAACCTTAGCACCTCTTATCATCAAAATACATATAGTATATCATACACTGCGATTTAATGCATAACAAATTTAATAATATAACAATGTGATAATACTTACATGAATATAATTTAAATACAGTTTTGAACAATCAAGCACTAATTATTTAAAAGCCAGAATAAGTTTACGGAATTATCTTCACTATAATATGAATTTAATTACATTTCAGTCTAAGTAACACGTGGCAAGTTATCTTAACATCAAAAATTGAAAAAGTAAGAATAATGGAATATTTTATTGCAAATTATTTGTCTATTTATAAGATAGCTTACATCTCAAATTTCAATCGTATGTTTGTTATTGCCACCTGCTTAACCGTAGCCCGAGTGTTATTAGGCAAAAACTCAGTATTTGGCTTACGCCAAACGTACATCTTTCCATCTGATCCATGTAGGTTAAATTTACTCTCATCAGTAAACAATACCTATAAAATAAATGATAAGATAAAAGATAATCGAGTTTAGCCATTTTTTTTCTAAATGGCCTTGTTCCAAAAGTGAGAATCTTTCAACAAATACTTACAAAATTTCACCTTGTAATTTTATTCTTTTTACTGATATAAGGTTTTTTTCCGGTGAATACCTTTGAAATTATTCTTCCTTATCACGTTACGAATGGTCTCGGCACAAACCTCTTGTTTAAAATTCTTGTTAACCATATTTTTTAATTCTTTCGCCGTTGTAAATGGTTTTCTTTTTATTTCTCTCAAAATCCAACCCTCATCATAGTCATTTAATTTCTTTCCTTGGCCAATACGACTTTAGTTTTCTACTTGAAAATTTTTAACATACCGTTGAATGATAGTATGAACTGAGGACGGGCATCGGTCAACAATTTCGGCAATTTTACGCACGGATTTATCTTCTCCATATAATCTTTTAATTAAATGCCACGTTTCTAAAGTCGTTTGCTTGTTTCGTTGATTCATTTTGTCTAAATGACTCTCAGTCGACCTCGTCACGAAACACAGCTACATACATCACATTTCAATACCCCACATTGACAGACAAAATCATCATAAACGAACAACACACCACACTCACCACTCACTTTCCACATCACCACACATCACAGCAATACACTCAAATATGACACCACACTACCAACCAGAACACAACAACTTTCACAAAATGGACGGACAACTCCAGCCACTTTCACTTCGCTTTTTGCCTCCTTACGAGTCAAGACTCAAGGCACACGCGCGCACGCTTTTCGCAGCACCTTTTTTTCTTTTCCTTCCACGTCCATCATCGTTCGTTGATTCCGCCACCGATTTGAGTATACGATCAGTTTGTAATGTTTGAGAGTATTCAGAAATAAAATAGAATACAAAATTTGAAATCCAAAAAAAAACCCGTGATGTGCGTTATTTCTTTTATAATAACAAGTAATTTTCGAAAATAAAGGTGAGTTCATCAGTTATTAGAACATGGTCCTGCGAGCCGGTATTGTGGAAATTAGATACCAACAAAATTAAATGTAACTGCCCAAAAGTAATAAATAATCATAGATAATATTTAATGCTTGAAGACAAAATATACATATATTGTGAAATAACTGCCTCTTAATTTTAGTACAAAAATAAAATGCATACACAACAGAATAAGTTTAATAAACTTAAGTAAATATCGAAATGCATAAGAAAATTATTTTATGTAAAATAGCAGTGGAGGACAACAGCGCAACTCAGCAGTCGATAGAGAACTAAATGACATTTCCAACGGACTTGCTTGCAAAACTAAATACAAATCTGCATAATGTAAGAACTAGGGCAACCCAAAAAGTGCATTTGCAAGTTGTTTGTCGTGATCGCAATTCTAATGCCGGTTAATTAGAAATACGTTTTGTAAATTTCTCTTTAATTTAAACTAAACTTGTTGTTGCAATTTTTTGCAATTGTAGCAATAAATGCAATATTTTACAAAAATGACTTTGTAGTGTCAATTTTGCAAATAAATACAATTTTATGAAGCAATTTGAACAATAAATGCAATTTTATGCAAAAATGCAATTTCAAGTAGCCATTTTCATAATTTCGATTCTTCTTCTTAATTGGCGTAGACACCGCTTACGCGATTATAGCAGAGTTAACAACAGCGCGCCAGTCGTTTCTTCTTTTCGCTACGTGGCGCCAATTGGATATTCCAAGCGTAGCCAGGTCCTTCTCCACCTGGTCCTTCCAACAGAGTAGAGGTCTTCCTCTTCCTCTGCTTCCCCCGGCGGGTACAGCGTCGAATACTTTCAGAGCTGGAGTGTTTCCGTCCATTCGGACAACATGACCTAGCCAGCGTAGCCGCTGTCTTTTAATTCGCTGAACTATGTCAATGTCGTCATATATCTCGTACAGCTCATCGTTCCATCGAATGCGATATTCGCCGTGGCCAACGCGCAAAGGACCATAAATCTTTCGCAGAACTTTTCTCTCGAAAACTCGCAACGTCGACTCAGCAGTTGTTGACATCGTCCAAGCCTCCGCACCATATAGCAGGACGGGAATTATGAGTGACTTATAGAGTTTGGTTTTTGTTTGTCGAGAGAGGACTTTGCTTCTCAATCGCCTACTCAGTCCGAAGTAGCACCTGTTGGCAAGGGTTATCCTGCGTTGGATTTCTAGGCTGACGCTGTTGGTGGTGTTTACGCTGGTTCCAAGATAGACGAAATTATCTACGACTTCAAAGTTATGACTGTCAACAGTGACGTGAGTTCCAAGTCGCGAGTGCGACGACTGTTTTTTTGATGACAGGAGATATTTCGTTTTGCCCTCGTTCACTGCCAGACCCATTTGTTTTGCTTCCTTGTCCATTCTGGAGAAAGCAGAACTAACGACGCGGGTGTTAAGGGCGATGATATAAATATTATCGGCATACGCCAGCAGCTGTACACTCTTATAAAAGATGGTACCTTCTCTATTAAGTTCTGCAGCTCGAACTATTTTCTCCAGAAGCAGGTTGAAAAAGTCACACGATAGGGAATCGCCTTGTCTGAAACCTCGTTTGGTATCGTACGGCTAGGAGAGGTCCTTCCCGGAGCTTTTGGTGTTGCTCAACGTCAGCTTACACAGCCGTATCAGTTTTGCGGGCATACCAAATTCAGACATCGCGGCACAAAGGCAGCTCCTATTCGTGCTGTCGAAAGCAGCTAGCTTTGTCTTTTCCAAGATTTGGCGCATGGTGAATATCTGGTCGGTTGTTGATTTTCCAGGTCTGATGATAAGGTCTAATCAGTTTGCTGATGGTGGGCTTTAATCTTTCACACAATACGCTCGATTTATATGAGATGTTGAGGAGGCTGATCGGTGTTGGCGCAGATTCACCTTTCTTATGGATTTGGCATCTTTCACATGCAATACGCTCGATAGAAATCCTTATATGCGATGTTGAGGAGACTAATCCCACGGTAGTTGGCGCAGATTGTGGGGTCACCTTTCTTATGGATTGGGCATAGCACACTTAAATTCCAATCGTTGGGCATGTTTTCGTCCGACCATATTTTACAAAGAAGCTGATGCATGTTCCAAACCACAAGTTCCAATCAAAATCAGTTCGCGCAAGATTTATGCAAAGCATTAGTTGCATGGGACATTCCACTTTATAAATTAAGGAATGAAAACCTAAAAAGTTTTTTTGGAAAATATGTAGATTTAACTATTCCTTCTGAAACCTCCATGCGTAGAATAGTTGGTGAAATTTACAACGAAACTCTTGAAACCATAAGAATGCAAATAAAAAACAAATATTTGTGGATATCGATTGACGAGACAACCGACTCGTCTGGGAGATACATTGCTAACGTCGTCTGTGGCATATTGGATACGGATCTCGAAGAGGCGAAAAAACATTTTTTGGTGCATGTAGCAGAGTTAGAGAAACCCGGTCACGCTGCTATTGCCAGATGTTTTGACGATGCAATTAAATTGTTGAACACAAAATTTGACAAAACTCGTATTCTTTTATTTCTCACAGACGCTGCGCCGTATATGGTGAAAGCCGCGACTGCTTTGAAGATTTTCTATCCAAAGATGACGCATTTAACATGTCTCATTTATGGCCTCCACAGAGGACTGCGAGAGCAGTCCAAAAGTCGACCAATTAATCTCTAGCATAAACAAATTTTTGTTAAGACCCCAAAAAGAGTACATATTTTCACTGAGCCAGAGCTCGAATTGCCTCCACAGCCTATTATCACTCGATGGGGTACTTGGCTGGAGGCAGCTTTTTATTATGCGAAAAATTTCGAAAAAATTAAACGCATACTTTTGTTGCTCGATAAAACTGAATCAAAATTTGTACAAATTGCCATTGATATTCTGAACGATGATTACGTCAGCCTCAACTTAATTTCTATCTCAAGTAATTTCGGGTTTATACTCAAATCAATTAAAACTTTGTAATCAAACGGATTAGCTCTGCATACTCAACTTAGAGTAATATTGGAGGCCAAAGAATTACTTCAACAAACTGGTAACGATATTAGAGTACGAAAATTTAATTCGATTTTAACAAAAAACAAAGGTTTTCCAATAATAAAATAAATATTGAATCAAATTTATGGAGAGAAGATTGGTGCTACGTTAAATTACGACATTGCAGAAATTTGCGCTTTTAGATTCGCACCCCTGACTTCAGTTGAAGTAGAAAGATCGTTTTCGATGTATAAATCTATTTTTCGCGACAATCGGCAAAGTTTTTTAATAAGTAATTTAATGCTAATGCTTGTGATTTATTCAAATAATAAGTCAAAAAATTAAAATATTTCTATTTCATTTTCAAATTCACAAGAAAAATCTGTGGTACTATGAATAAGTACTTTTTTAAGTTTATTTTTCTTTTTTACAACAAGAGAAACCTTTGGTACTAAAAATACGTACTCTTTTAAGTTTTTTGTCTCCTTAATATACATATTATAAACATAAAATTTACATAAAACAATT
>NW_026092546.1:0-7022 GCF_024586455.1 Bactrocera neohumeralis | reverse complement strand
TTTTCTTTTTTGGTGTGTGTATCTTCTCCCTGAGAGAATTCTCCTTTCTGAGACCTTTTTTGTTGACGCTTTCAATGCAGCGATGCCGAAAAGGAAAAGAAGAAGAAAGAAAAGAGAGAGGAGAGAAAAAAAAACACACACACACATACAGAACTTCTCTCTCTCTCGTTCTTTTTTGCTTTTTCTTGTCGCTTGTCGTGTGTTTTTCCCTCTTCTTCCTTACGCTTTTGCTTTTTGATCTTGACTGCTGCTGCTTTTTTTTTTCTTTTTAAATTATATGTTCCTGTATTTTCTTTTCGCTGGCTAATTCCCCACAGCCCTCTCCATTTTCCTCTTCCTCTTCCTCTTCCTCTACGCAATCGCTCCCCCCGCCTGCCACCATTTTGGCAGCGACAGATCTCTCCTTTTCTTCAACAACAAAAAGAGAAAGCAAAACAAAAACAACAACAAAAAGAAAAGATAACAGCGCCCCGTAAGGAGAGATGTCGTTTGTTTCTTATTGTTTCACATACACACACATACAAAAGAATGAAAAAAAAAAAAGAGAGAGAATGGGAGGGGAAAAAAGCCGCAACGAGATGACACCGGCGTCTGTGTCCTTCAATCGACCCTTTTCTCTCTCTCTCTTCCTCCTCCCTTTCTTCTTTTTCTGCCTTCCAACAATGCTCCGCCGCTTTTTTTCCTTTCCGCCCTGCTACTTTTTTTTTCGTGAATAAGTGTCATTTGCTGCGTATCCCTTCTCTTTAGCATTTCTTTTTTCTTCTTTTTTCTCTCTTTTTTTTCTTTTGGTTTCCTTCCTCACTTGTTGCTGTTTTAGCTTCACCATTCACCGGCGCAGGCGGACAGCGATCAGAGGAGGAAGAAGAGAGAGAGAAAAAAAAAAAGAGAAAGTGAGAGAGAACTCACCGCGTGGGCTGCAAGAGGTTCTGATTATCCACAACAGGGGATCACCAACACGAGAAAAGTTGAGAAAAAAAAAAAAAAAAGAAAAAGGTTCCCCTTACCCCTCACCCCCCCCCTCCACACTCCTTTCTTTTTTTTTTGTTCACTTTACTGTTGTTTAAACTTTCTCTTTTTCTTTTTTTTTGTCTCTTTTTTCTAGACCACTCTGCAAAGATCCTGACGTTGTGATTTGATCCTTTGCTTAGAAGCGCACCGTGTGCCGTTGCCTTTCACCTCCTTTCTTCCTCTCCTCCTCTTCCTCCTTCACGTTTTCTCTTTTTGGGTCAAAGAGCCGGAGGGCGATCAGCCGTAGGTCCGCTTTTTTTTTTTTTTTTGGTTTCTGTTTATTCTGTTACTTTATTTCACATCGTCATTATCCATTCCCTTTCTTCTTTGTGTTTTCCCTTCCTTCCTTTCTCCTCTTGCCTTATTGTTGTTGTTGCGTTTCCTTTTTTTTGTTTTAAGTGTGTTTTTCGTGTGCCTTTGCATCGACGCACGCATCTACGCGAAATTGGAATCCGTTGGACACGCGCGTCCTGCGCGAGGTTTTATTAGCTGCGCTGAATGACCCCAGAGGGAAAAAAAAAGGGGTGTTTGGTAAACCATGAGCGACCACTATCGTCCCAGCCACCACGAACAAACGGAGAGGACCAATCACATCAGCATCCACAACCGGCACACACAATTGAGTGCCGTAGAAGCGGAGAAAGGGGCGTGGGCGACAGCGGGGAAGGTTCACCAGCCCCCGCTCCTCCAGTGCGGGTGCGAGGAGGGCGAAGGATACCGACAGCGCAGAGGACGCCACGCGGACGCCGCCGCGAGGTGGGCCGATGCCGTCTCCCAAACAGCAGTCCTTCGCCAGCCGCATGGCGTTGCTTGGCGTCAGCCGCCCCCACCGCCTCACCGGCACCTCCCCTCGGCGGCCCAGCGCGGGGACGAGAGACGCCACCGCTGAGCCACCCACCCCCGCCCACCAGGACCTCTCCCCGAACCCGCAATCCACTGCGAAAGTTGTCGCCCCGACGCGCTCTAGTCAGCTAGAGAGCCGCCCGGCCCTCGCCGTCGCCGCGGACAGCGGGAGCGTCGTGCCGTTGACGCAGTCCAACCTCGAGAAGTTTGAGACGCTGCAGCGCGCACAGCTGAAGACGGAGCTCGCGGGGTCATCGAAGCACGCGCGCGCGGACGAAAGGGGGGAGGAGAGCTCGTCGCAGCGCCATAAGTGGCGGCACCCGCCCGACGCGAGCGGTGGCGCCAACGGCGATCGGGACAGCGAGGACGAGGAGTCTTACAATGCGCGAGTCGAACACGAAGTCAACGTATTCATTGATGAGACACGGGGCATGTCGCTCTACCTTGATCCTTGCCCCCCTGCCGACCGCAGGGCTCACACCGGAGTCCAGCGCGCAGCTCGACCCTTCGCCGCGGACCGCCACGACAAGCCCAGCGAATAGCCCGCGGGCGCCGACCAAGGATGCCAAGAAAGCCGAGGCGGCGAAGTCCGCGGCACGCCTGCTGAGGTGGCAGAGCGCGGTGAAGAAGCGGGAACGGGCAGAGATTGAGAAGCGGATTCGCTACATCACGCGCGAGCAGCTGCGACAACTCTACCTCGACACTCACGAGGAGCTCATTGAGTGCATTAACGAACTGGTCTCGGCGGATGCCAAGGTCACCGACTTGGACGACGAGCTGGCCGGGATGGAGCGACGCGTGTCGCTGGCCGAGGAGGACCTCGAGCTCACCCGCATCCAGCTCAGCGCCGCGGAGGAGTGCAGCGAATCGCTCCTGTCCGAGAAGGCGGAGATCATGCGGAAGCTTCTCGAGAGCAAAGGCGAGCTGGCGATACTGAGCGCTCGGAACATAAAACTCCACCAAAGACTCGACGACGAGGAGAAGGGCCACCGAAAAGGTGGCGACAGCGTGACCGACACTGCTAGCACACAGAGCGGAAATGCGGCACCCAGCAACGGACCCTCGCCCCCGCCTCCCGCACAAGTAAAAGCGGAGAAGGACCTTGTTGAGGCGAAGAAGTTGATTGATAAACTGCGGGCCGATCTTGAAAGGGCTGAGAATGACGTAATCGAGGAGCGGGCGAAGCATAGGGCGACGGAAGAGGCCGCCGCCGCCGCAGCAGCAGCAGCGGCAGTGGCTGCGAAGAAGACAAAAGGTGGCGAGGACAGTGGAGAGGTCGGTGGACGGGACAAGGTGTCACCATCCCGGTTGAGCGCCGGCGAGGGACGCGCCGAACCACCCTCGCCATGCGCGCTGGAGCGGGCGAGGAGGGAGGCAGAATCACTGCAGGAAAAGTGCACTAGGCAAGAGGTAACCATCGCATTGCTGCGCAAGGAACTCCAGTCTCTGCGACAACAACCACTGCAGCATTCACAGCCGCAGCAGCGGCCGCTGTTTTCTCCTCAGGGCTCTAGCGTTCAGGAAGACAGCATCGACGCCAGCGCGCCGCTCTGTGCACACAGCAACAGCACAAGCATGAACTACTTGCCGCACGCCCACTTCTCCTCCAGAGCCAACGAAGCCCCGTCACCTCACACATTGCCGCCGCCACCCCTACCGTTGGCTCCTTCGCCGAGGCCGAGGCCACCGCATCCACCACCCTGCCAGAGGTGCAGCGAGAGCTCTCGCGTGCTAAGGCTGACCTTCTGCGGTATGAGCGCGAGCTGGCGCTCGAGCGCGAGCACACCCGCAAGCAAGCAGGCGTGGAGGCGAAATTGCTAGGGGATGTCGCGCACCTCGCGCGCGCAGCTTCGTTCGCGGGAGGCGATTGAGCGCGGCGTGCGTCACCAACGCCGGGCGGACGCGGAGCTGACGAAGGAGCAGCTGATCGACAAGCTCGCAGAGCTGCGCAGTCTTGTTGTGACACACGAGGCTACCATCGCGGCGCACCACCGACAGCCGAACGCGGACGGTGCCAGCGCGCGCAGCTGCGGTACACTAGCCACGAACACCACCGACAACGCCAGTCACAGTAGCAGTGCGGCCGATCGCTTGGGCAAAGACTATAGTTCGCTGACGCTACCCAGCGCAAGCAACACGCTTGCGGCGCAGCTGCAGCTGCAGTCTCCGAGTGCAAAAGTGGCGAGTGCCCCCGGCACCGGCGGCGGCAATGCGAGTCACTTGCCCACCCGCCCTTCGCCCACCATGGCCGCCACGGCTGGCAAGGACCTCCCGGGCGCGCCGGCGCCTACGCCAGCGGGGAGAGCAACGCCTCCGCGCGCAATCGTCTCACGTCGCCGGACGTGCAGCGCCGTCGTGAGATCCTTTTTGCCCAATTGGACGCCGCAAGGCGAAGCCGCGACCGCGGGCTGTCCGTCGACGTGGCCGAGCCGAATGGGAACGCCACCACCACCACCACCACTACCGCTACCGCCACCGCCACCAACACGACAGCAGTCGTTCCCGTTAATGGGCGGTTAATGGTGGAGGAGGAGCCGAAGCACAGCCCGCGCCCGTCCGGCGCTCGCGTCCCGGGCCGCTCATTCAGCGGCACCCGCAGCGGCTCCCCGATGGCGGGGTGGCGTCGGTTGTGCCCATCGCCCCGCCCAATCGGTCTCACGGCAACTCACTTGTCATGTACGCGCCCTCGACGCAGACGGTGGAGGGCGTCGGTGCAGGCGGTGCACTCGCGCAGGAGAAGGACAGCACGAACATGGCCTCGCCCCGCGGCAGCAGTGTTCGGCAACAGGTGGGCTCGCAGAGCGCGCGGCGCCTCCACCTCTCCCCCTCGCCCGGGCCCATCCAAGGCAGCACCTCCCCGACACCCGAGAGCACCGCGAAAGCGACCAGGCGAAGCCTTTTCCCCGTCTTCTCTTTGCCCGATATGCTCTCGACCAGCCTCAGCGCCAGCGGAGCGGCGGCGACAGGGTCTGAGCCGCTGCGCCGCTCCGCCGGCGTCGCGATCTCCGCCATGCGGCAGCCGGAGGACGACGCGGTGAACCCCAACAGCCAAAGTCTCAGTCTCAGCAGCACCGCCATCAAGAACGAGGTGCCGACCGGCGAGAGCTCGCGCCGACCGTCGAACAACAGCCAAACGCTGGCCCCGCCTCGCTCGACCGCGACCAGCAGCGCAAAAGCTACTGCGCCGCTGGCCGCAAGCAAGAGCGGAAAGACGAAGGAGACGGCGGTTGGCAGCGAGGGGGGGGCCACCAGGGCCAAAAAGACGCGGCCAGCCGGCTCGGCTGCGGTCCCCTCCGGCTCCGCGACTGCCACGCCCGCGCCGGGCCTCTTCTCCACCTCCGGGTCCACCCACACGCGCCCCAGCAACCGCGCAAACAGTATCCGCCCCGGAGCGAAGGAAGCTTCCAAGGAAACCACTGGCTAATGGAGTGAGGTGTGGGGAGAGCAAAACGAGAAAGAAGATGACAAGGAAAAAAAAAGAAAAAAAAGAGGCGAGAGGTATGCTTTTACTTTTTTGTCACCAACGATTCATTTTGCTTGCGTTTGGTCGGGTCTTTTTCTTTGGTTTCATTTCACTGGGTGGCGGTGAACTTTGTTTGCCACTTCACTGTTTTTTTTTAAATTGTGTTCAAAAAAATAGAACAAAGAGAGCACTCTTCTGTCTCTCTCTTTCTTTCACACGCCGCTGTCGCCGGCTTTCGGCACACATGAGTGCGTGTGTGTGTGTGTGTGCGCCTCCTCTCCTTATCCTCCCCTCTATTTTCCTTTCTTTTTTATTTCGCTCTCTTTCATGTAATGCTGATACGTGGTGCCCGTTTGTTTTTTTCTCTTTTTTTTTTTGACTTCTTTCGGCGAGAGCGGTTAAGTCTTCTCCTCTTCCCTCACTCCCTGTTTTTTTTTGTTGATGGCTGTCGTGTTCCTTTTTTGTTGATTCTTTTTTTTTTTTATTAGCGCTTTGTTAGCCGTTGCCGGCGGCATTGAATAATCGTGTCAGGTGGGTGAAAGGAAAGGGAAGGGAAATAAAGAAAGAGAAAGTTGGGAGGTGAAAAACAAAAAGAAAACAGCGAAGGAAGACGACGAGGAAACGGAATGCATCCGTGGGAACGCGAGGGAGGTGGTGGAGGTGGTGGAGAGAGAAGTGGAGTTGCGCAACTGCTTGGCTCGCTCGCTCTCTTTACCTTCTTTTTAGCGTTTCATCATCTCTTCCCATTTTCTTTTTTTCTTTTTTTTGTTTTTTTATTTGTTTTTTTTTGCATTTTCTGACTTTACTTGCCGTCTTCCTGTTACTCTTTTCCAATGCAAGACTAACACCTTTCTTTTTTTTTCTGTTCCCTTTTTTTTTCTTTTTCCCTGTCCTCCTCTGCTCGGAGACTTCACGGTGCGCGGCTTCACCGCGCCCACACTTGCGCTCTTGCTCTTACCTCACATTGGTGAGAGCACTTATCACTCTCACCGCCAAAAGAAAAATCAGCAAAACAACAAAAAAAACAACGAAAAAAATGATGTTATCCACACACACACACGCACGCTCATCCCCCGTATCCATTCTTTTTCGACTGTCTCCTCACTGTTGAACCACGCCAGGAAAAACTGGCTACTGCTAAGGAGGGGTCGATTAAAGCGTACAGGTACACATACACACACAAAAAAAAAAAACTAAATGGATAACTCACCTGTCTCCCTCCGAACGACGCACTGGCTTTCTCTTTAACGCTTTTTGCGTCTTTTTTTTTTATTTTTTCTTTTCTCTCTTCCTCCCGTTCGTTTCAATGTGCCAGGCGTGCTGGTATACATCAGACTCAGAAAAGGAAAAGGAGAAAGGAAAAAAAGAGCAACTAGAGATACCAACAGCGACTTCTTCTTCTTGACAGACCTCCTGCACACGTTAAGGTCTTGCATCAACCGCACACACGCACACGCACACGGTGACGCCTCTCCACACCGTTGGCAATCACAGTAAGGATAGAAAAAAAGAAAAAGAACTCAGAAAAGAAGTTTCAAGACGGAGAGAAACACATACACCCATACACACATAGACCGTCGAGCACAGAGAGAGAAGTGTGTGTGTGTGTGTGGGGGTGTGCCAAAGGGAGAAGAGGACACACAGATGTCGTTGCTTTCCTCTTCCCAATTGTTTGTGACTCGCTTTTTGATGCCTGCCTCGGCGAGAC
>NW_026092545.1:0-9147 GCF_024586455.1 Bactrocera neohumeralis | reverse complement strand
TACCGACTGCTAACTGTGTATGTGCAAGAAAATTGACTTTTTTCCTGAATATAAGATTGTCGAATTCTTCTAAATGCACTGCCGTTATGGCTTTATGTCAACTTCGATAAGACGTAGAAGGCTAATAAACTTTAATATTTGATTTTAGTGATTTGAAGCAACTCAACACCGACTGCTAAATGTGTATATACAAGAAAATCGACTTTATACCTGAATATAAGATTGTCGAATTCTTCCAAATGCACTGCCGTTATGGCTTTATGTCAACTTCGATAAGATGAAGAAGGCTAATTAACTTAAATATTTGATGTTAATGATTTGAAGCAACTCAATACCGACTGCTAAATGTGTATATACAAGAAAATCGACTTTATACCTGAATATAAGATTGTCGAATTCTTCCAAATGCACTGCCGTTATGGCTTTATGTCAACTTCGATAAGATGAAGAAGGTTAATTAACTTAAATATTTGATGTTAATGATTTGAAGCAACTCAATACCGACTGCTAAATGTGTATATACAAGAAAATCGACTTTATACCTGAATATAAGATTGTCGAATTCTTCCAAATGCACTGCCGTTATGGCTTTATGTCAACTTCGATAAGATGAAGAAGGCTAATTAACTTAAATATTTGATGTTAATGATTTAAAGCAACTCAATATCGACTGCTAAATGTGTATATACAAGAAAATCGACTTTATACCTGAATATAAGATTGTCGAATTCTTCCAAATGCACTGCCGTTATGGCTTTATGTCAACTTCGATAAGATGAAGAAGGCTAATAAACTTTAATATTTGATTTTAATGATTTGAAGCAACTCAATACCGACTGCTAAATGTGTATATACAAGAAAATCGACTTTATACCTGAATATAAGATTGTCGAATTCTTCCAAATGCACTGCCGTTATGGCTTTATGTCAACTTCGATAAATGAAGAAGGCTAATAAACTTTAATATTTGATTTTAATGATTTGAAAACTCAATATCGACTGCTAAATGTGTATATACAAGAGGATCGACTTTATACCTGCACATAAAATTGTCGAATTCTTCCAACGCACTGCCGTTATGGCTTTATGTCAACTTCGATAAGATGAAGAAGGCTAATTAACTTAAATATTTGATGTTAATGATTTAAAGCAACTCAATATCGACTGCTAAATGTGTATATACAAGAAAATCGACTTTATACCTGAATATAAGATTGTCGAATTCTTCCAAATGCACTGCCGTTATGGCTTTATGTCAACTTCGATAAGATGAAGAAGGAAAATTAACTAAAATATTTGATGTTAATGATTTGAAGCAACTCAATACCGACTGCTAAATGTGTATATACAAGAAAATCGACTTTATACCTGAATATAAGATTGTCGAATTCTTCCAAATGCACTGCCGTTATGGCTTTATGTCAACTTCGATAAGATGAAGAAGGCTAATTAACTTAAATATTTGATGTTAATGATTTGAAGCAACTCAACACCGACTGCTAAATGTGTATATACAAGAAAATCGACTTTATACCTGAATATAAGATTGTCGAATTCTTCCAAATGCACTGCCGTTATGGCTTTATGTCAACTTCGATAAGATGAAGAAGGCTAATTAACTTAAATATTTGATGTTAATGATTTGAAGCAACTCAATACCGACTGCTGAATGTGTATATACAAGAAAATCGACTTTATACCTGAATATAAGATTGTCGAATTCTTCCAAATGCACTGCCGTTATGGCTTTATGTCAACTTCGATAAGATGAAGAAGGCTAATAAACTTTAATATTTGATGTTAATGATTTGAAACAACTCAATACCGACTGCTAAATGTGTATATACAAGAAAATCGACTTTATACCTGAATATAAGATTGACGAACTCTTCCAAATGTTCTGCCGTTATGGCTTTATGTCAACTTCGATAAGATGTAGAAGGCTAATTAACTTTAATATTTGATGTTAATGATTTGAAGCAACTCAATACCGACTGCTAAATGTGTATATACAAGAAAATCGACTTTATACCTGAATATAAGATTGTCGAATTCTTCCAAATGCACTGCCGTTATGGCTTTATGTCAACTTCGATAAGATGAAGAAGGCTAATTAACTTAAATATTTGTTTTTAATGATTTGAAGCAAACTCAATTTTGACTGCTGAATGTGTATATACAAGAAAATCGACTTTATACCTGAATATAAGATTGTCGAATTCTTCCAAATGCACTGCCGTTATGGCTTTATGTCAACTTCGATAAGATGAAGAAGGCTAATTAACTTAAATATTTGATGTTAATGATTTGAAGCAACTCAATACCGACTGCTAAATGTGTATATACAAGAAAATCGACTTTATACCTGAATATAAGATTGTCGAATTCTTCCAAATGCACTGCCGTTATGGCTTTATGTCAACTTCGATAAGATGAAGAAGGCTAATTAACTTAAATATTTGATGTTAATGATTTGAAGCAACTCAATACCGACTGCTAAATGTGTAAATACAAGGAAATCGACTTTATACCGGAATATAAGATTGTCGAATTCTTCTAAATGCACTGCCGTTATGGCTTTATGTCAACTTCGATAAGATGAAGAAGGCTAATTAACTTAAATATTTGATGTTAATGATTTGAAGCAACTCAACACCGACTGCTAAATGTGTATATACAAGAAAATCGACTTTATACCTGAATATAAGATTGTCGAATTCTTCCAAATGCACTGCCGTTATGGCTTTATGTCAACTTCGATAAGATGAAGAAGGCTAATTAACTTAAATATTTGATGTTAATGATTTGAAGCAACTCAATACCGACTGCTAAATGTGTATATACAAGAAAATCGACTTTATACCTGAATATAAGATTGTCGAATTCTTCCAAATGCACTGCCGTTATGGCTTTATGTCAACTTCGATAAGATGAAGAAGGCTAATAAACTTTAATATTTGATGTTAATGATTTGAAGCAACTCAATATCGACTGCTAAATGTGTATATACAAGAAAATCGACTTTATACCTGAATATAAGATTGTCGAATTCTTCCAAATGCACTGCCGTTATGGCTTTATGTCAACTTCGATAAGATGAAGAAGGCTAATTAACTTAAATATTTGATGTTAATGATTTAAAGCAACTCAATATCGACTGCTAAATGTGTATATACAAGAAAATCGACTTTATACCTGAATATAAGATTGTCGAATTCTTCCAAATGCACTGCCGTTATGGCTTTATGTCAACTTCGATAAGATGAAGAAGGCTAATTAACTTAAATATTTGATGTTAATGATTTGAAGCAACTCAATATCGACTGCTAAATGTGTAAATACTAGGAAATCGACTTTATACCTGAATATAAGATTGTCGAATTCTTTAAAATGCACTGCCGTTATGGCTTTATGTCAACTTCGATAAGATGAAGAAGGCTAATTAACTTAAATATTTGATGTTAATGATTTGAAGCAACTCAATACCGACTGCTAAATGTGTATATACAAGAAAATCGACTTTATACCTGAATATAAGATTGTCGAATTCTTCCAAATGCACTGCCGTTATGGCTTTATGTCAACTTCGATAAGATGAAGAAGGTTAATTAACTTAAATATGTTAAATTAATGAATTCAAGCAACTCAACACCGACTACTAAATGTGTATATACAAGAAAATCGACTTTATACCTGAATATAAGATTGACGATTTCTTCCAAATGCTCTGCCGTTATGGCTTTATGTCAACTTCGATAAGATGTAGAAGGCTAATTAACTTAAATATTTGATGTTAATGATTTGAAGCAACTCAACACCGACTGCTAAATGTGTATATACAAGAAAATCGACTTTATACCTGAATATAAGATTGTCGAATTCTTCCAAATGCACTGCCGTTATGGCTTTATGTCAACTTCGATAAGATGAAGAAGGCTAATTAACTTAAATATTTGATGTTAATGATTTGAACCAACTCAACACCGACTGTTAAATGTGTATATACAAGAAAATCGACTTTATACCTGAATATAAGATTGTCGAATTCTTCCAAATGCACTGCCGTTATGGCTTTATGTCAACTTCGATAAGATGAAGAAGGCTAATTTACTTAAATATTTGATGTTAATGATTTGAAGCAACTCAATACCGACTGTTAAATGTGTATATACAAGAAAATCGACTTTATACCTGAATATAAGATTGTCGAATTCTTCCAAATGCACTGCCGTTATGGCTTTATGTCAACTTCGATAAGATGAAGAAGGCTAATTAACTTAAATATTTGATGTTAATGATTTGAAGCAACTCAATACCGACTGCTAAATGTGTATATACAAGAAAATCGACTTTATACCTGAATATAAGATTGACGAATTCTTCCAAATGCACTGCCGTTATGGCTTTATGTCAACTTCGATAAGATGAAGAAGGCTAATTAACTTAAATATTTGATGTTAATGATTTGAAGCAACTCAATACCGACTGTTAAATGTGTATATACAAGAAAATCGACTTTATACCTGAATATAAGATTGTCGAATTCTTCCAAATGCACTGCCGTTATGGCTTTATGTCAACTTCGATAAGATGAAGAAGGCTAATTTACTTAAATATTTGATGTTAATGATTTGAAGCAACTCAATACCGACTGTTAAATGTGTATATACAAGAAAATCGACTTTATATCTGAATATAAGATTGTCGAGTTCTTCCAAATGTATTGCCGTTATGGCTTTATGTCAACTTCGATAAGATGAAGAAGGCTAATTAACTTAAATATTTGATGTTAATGATTTGAAGCAACTCAATACCGACTGCTAAATGTGTATATACAAGAAAATCGACTTTATACCTGAATATAAGATTGTCGAATTCTTCCAAATGCACTGCCGTTATGGCTTTATGTCAACTTCGATAAGATGAAGAAGGCTAATTAACTTAAATATTTGATGTTAATGATTTGAACCAACTCAACACCGACTGCTAAATGTGTATATACAAGAAAATCGACTTTATACCTGAATATAAGATTGTCGAATTCTTCCAAATGCACTGCCGTTATGGCTTTATGTCAACTTCGATAAGATGAAGAAGGCTAATTAACTTAAATATTTGATGTTAATGATTTGAAGCAACTCAATACCGACTGTTAAATGTGTATATACAAGAAAATCGACTTTATACCTGAATATAAGATTGTCGAATTCTTCCAAATGCACTGCCGTTATGGCTTTATGTCAACTTCGATAAGATGAAGAAGGCTAATTAACTTAAATATTTGATGTTAATGATTTGAAGCAACTCAATATCCGACTGCTAAATGTGTATATACAAGAAAATCGACTTTATACCTGAATATAAGATTGTCGAATTCTTCCAAATGCACTGCCGTTATGGCTTTATGTCAACTTCGATAAGATGAAGAAGGCTAATTAACTTAAATATTTGATGTTAATGATTTGAAGCAACTCAACACCGACTGCTAAATGTGTATATACAAGAAAATCGACTTTATACCTGAATATAAGATTGTCGAATTCTTCCAAATGCACTGCCGTTATGGCTTTATGTCAACTTCGATAAGATGAAGAAGGCTAATTAACTTAAATATTTGATGTTAATGATTTGAAGCAACTCAACACCGACTGCTAAATGTGTATATACAAGAAAATCGACTTTATACCTGAATATAAGATTGTCGAATTCTTCCAAATGCACTGCCGTTATGGCTTTATGTCAACTTCGATAAGATGAAGAAGGCTAATTTACTTAAATATTTGATGTTAATGATTTGAAGCAACTCAATACCGACTGTTAAATGTGTATATACAAGAAAATCGACTTTATACCTGAATATAAGATTGTCGAATTCTTCCAAATGCACTGCCGTTATGGCTTTATGTCAACTTCGATAAGATGAAGAAGGCTAATTAACTTAAATATTTGATGTTAATGATTTGAAGCAACTCAACACCGACTGTTAAATGTGTATATACAAGAAAATCGACTTTATACCTGAATATAAGATTGTCGAATTCTTCCAAATGCACTGCCGTTATGGCTTTATGTCAACTTCGATAAGATGAAGAAGGCTAATTAACTTAAATATTTGATGTTAATGATTTGAACCAACTCAACACCGACTGTTAAATGTGTATATACAAGAAAATCGACTTTATACCTGAATATAAGATTGTCGAATTCTTCCAAATGCACTGCCGTTATGGCTTTATGTCAACTTCGATAAGATAAAGAAGGCTAATTTACTTAAATATTTGATGTTAATGATTTGAAGCAACTCAATACCGACTGCTAAATGTGTATATACAAGAAAATCGACTTTATACCTGAATATAAGATTGTCGAATTCTTCCAAATGCACTGCCGTTATGGCTTTATGTCAACTTCGATAAGATGAAGAAGGCTAATTAACTTAAATATTTGATGTTAATGATTTGAAGCAACTCAACACCGACTGCTAAATGTGTATATACAAGAAAATCGACTTTATACCTGAATATAAGATTGTCGAATTCTTCCAAATGCACTGCCGTTATGGCTTTATGTCAACTTCGATAAGATGAAGAAGGTTAATTAACATAAATATTTGATGTTAATGATTTTAAGCAACTCAATATCGACTGCTAAATGTGTATATACAAGAAAATCGACTTTATACCTGAATATAAGATTGTCGAATTCTTCTAAATGCACTGCCGTTATGGCTTTATGTCAACTTCGATAAGACGTAGAAGGCTAATAAACTTTAATATTTGATTTTAGTGATTTGAAGCAACTCAACACCGACTGCTAAATGTGTATATACAAGAAAATCGACTTTATACCTGAATATAAGATTGTCGAATTCTTCCAAATGCACTGCCGTTATGGCTTTATGTCAACTTCGATAAGATGAAGAAGGCTAATTAACTTAAATATTTGATGTTAATGATTTGAAGCAACTCAATACCGACTGCTAAATGTGTATATACAAGAAAATCGACTTTATACCTGAATATAAGATTGTCGAATTCTTCCAAATGCATTGCCGTTATGGCTTTATGTCAACTTCAGCAAGATGAAGAAGGTTAATTAACATAAATATTTGATGTTAATGATTTGAAGCAACTCAATACCGACTGTTTAATGTGTATATAAGAAAATCGACTTTATACCTGAATATAAGATTGTCGAATTCTTCCAAATGCACTGCCGTTATGGCTTTATGTCAACTTCGATAAGATGAAGAAGGCTAATAAACTTTAATATTTGATGTTAGTGATTTGAAGCAACTCAATATCGACTGCTAAATGTGTATATACAAGAAAATCGACTTTATACCTGAATATAAGATTGTCAAATTCTTCCAAATGCACTGCCATTATGGCTTTATGTCAACTTCGATAAGATGAAGAAGGTTAATTAACTTAAATATTTGATGTTAATGATTTGAAGCAACTCAATACCGACTGTTAAATGTGTATATACAAGAAAATCGACTTTATATCTGAATATAAGATTGTCGAATTCTTCCAAATGCACTGCCGTTATGGCTTTATGTCAACTTGGATAAGATGAAGAAGGTTAATTAACTTAAATATTTGATGTTAATGAATTAAAGCAACTCAATATCGACTGCTAAATGTGTATATACAAGAAAATCGACTTTATACCTGAATATAAGATTGTCGAATTCTTCCAAATGCACTGCCGTTATGGCTTTATGTCAACTTCGATAAGATGAAGAAGGCTAATAAACTTTAATATTTGATGTTAATGATTTGAAGCAACTCAATATCGACTGCTAAATGTGTATATACAAGAAAATCGTCTTTATACCTGAATATAAGATTGTCGAATTCTTCCAAATGCACTGCCGTTATGGCTTTATGTCAACTTCGATAAGATGAAGAAGGCTAATTAACTTAAATATTTGATGTTAATGATTTTAAGCAACTCAACACCGACTGCTAAATGTGTATATACAAGAATATCGACTTTATACCTGAATATGAGATTGTCGAATTCTTCTAAATGCACTGCCGTTATGGCTTTATGTCAACTTCGATAAGATGAAGAAGGTAAATTAACTTAAATTTAAAGCAACTCAGTATCGACTGCTAAATGTGTATGTACAAGAAAATCGACTTTATACCTGAATATAAGATTGTCGAATTCTTCCAAATGCACTGCCGTTATGGCTTTATGTCAACTTCGATAAGATGAAGAAGGCTAATAAACTTTAATATTTGATGTTAATGATTTAAGCAACTCAATACCGACTGCTAAATGTGTATATACAAGAAAATCGACTTTATATCTGAATATAAGATTGTCGAATTCTTCCAAATGCACTGCCGTTGTGGCTTTATGTCAACTTCGATAAGATGAAGAAGGCTAATAAACTTAAATATTTGATGTTAATGATTTGAAGCAACTCAATTTTGACTGCTGAATGGGTATATACAAGAAAATCGACTTTATACCTGAATATAAGATTGTCGAATTCTACCAAATGCACTGCCGTTATGGCTTTATGTCAACTTCAGCAAGATGAAGAAGATTAATTAACATAAATATTTGATGTTAATGACTTGAGGCAACTCAATACCGACTGCTAACTGTGTATATACAAGAAAATGCATACCTGAATATAAGACGTCGAATTTCTTCCAAATGCCCCCTTTTGGGCTTTAGTAAAGGGGGTAAGATGAAAGAAGTTAATTCAAATATTTAAATAATAAATTAAGAACCCAAATTTTTGGGAAATTTGTATAAAGAAAATCGACTTTATATGAATAAAGATTGTCGAATTTTAAATGCACTCCCCTTATGGCTTTATGTAAACCGGGAAGATGAAAAAGGGTTAAATTTAAACTTAAATTTTAAAAATAATAAAAAAAAACAACCAATACATGCAAAATGTGTCAAAAAAATCTTTTTTTTCCTGAATTTAAAAGGGTTTCAATTTTTTAAAAATGCACTGCCGTTATGGTTTTTGTCAATTTGGGGAAAGAAAGAAGGTTAAAAAACAAATTTTAAAAATAATGATTAAACAACTCAAATCATCTAAATGCTAAAACCAAGAAAATCGACTTTATACCTGAATAAAGATTGCAATTTTCCTGCCCTTTTAGGGTTTTG
>NW_026092544.1:0-9977 GCF_024586455.1 Bactrocera neohumeralis | reverse complement strand
TACATATATTTTTAGAAAAAACAAGTAAGGAAGGGCTAAGTTCGGGTGTCACCGAACATTTTATACTCTCGCGTGATAAAGTGATAATCGAGATATCATTATCTGTCATTTACATATTTTTTATTTGGCTGTAAAATTAATTAGATTAGTAGTTCCTGGGATATGGTTTTTGGTCCATAAGTGGGCGACGCCACTCCCATTTTCAATTTTTAAAAAAAGTCTGGGTGCAGCTTCCTTCTGCCATTTCTCCCGTAAAATTTAGTGTTTCTGACGTTTTTGTTAGTCGGTTAACGCACTTTTAGTGATTTTCAACATAACCTTTGTATGAGAGGTGGGCGAGGTTATTATCCGATTTCTTCCATTTTTGAACTGTATATGGAAATGCCTGAAGAAAACGACTCTATAGAATTTGGTTGACATAGCTATAGTAGTTTCCGAAATATGTACAAAAAACTTAGTAGGGGCCGGGGCCACGCCCACTTTTCCAAAAAAATTACGTCTAAATATGCCCCTCCCTAATGCGATCTTTTGTGCCAAATTTCACTTTAATATCTTTATTTATGGCTTAGTTATGACACTTTATAGGTTTTCGGTTTCCGCCATTTTGTGAGCGTGGCAGTGGGCCGATTTTGCCCATCTTCGAACTTAACTTTCTTATGGAGCCAAGGAATACTTGTACCAAGTTTCATCATGATATCTCAATTTTTACTCAAGTTACAGTTTGCACGGACGGACGGACAGACAGTCATCCGGATTTCAACTCTATTCGTCACCCTGATCACTTTGGTATATATAACCCTATATCTGACTCGTTTAGTTTTAGGACTTACAAACAACCGTTAAGTGAACAAAACTATAATACTCTCCTTAGCAACTTTGTTGCGAGAGTATAAAAATATTTTTTTTTAATAAGCTCTGCACAGATTTCATCGATACGTTTTTGCTATTTTATTACAAATTCATCTATATACAATTCTATATAAGCTAAGCAGTCATATACCAATAAATAACGGTGAAATCTGCGCTCTTTTTGATGCTCCAGTTTTCCAGCACACACACACATAACCATATATCTACGTAGACAAGAATACCTTCAGTTGCAATAAGAATATGGCAAGCAGCATAATCCAAAATGCCACAGCGTCTAAGATGCGCAGCACATAGAGGTATGTAGGACCATGCCACAAAGCTGTCAAGCCACATCTTACCAAAAATAAGCGCATAAAAGCAAAAAGGTAATAAAAGCAGGAAAGGAGAAGGAGAGCAAAAAATTCAGTCTTCTGCCGCGTGGAGCTGTGAGTCTGGCGCTGCGCATCATGCATCTTGGCAGACGACTGTTCTACCAAGCAGACGTGTGGCATACAACAAAAGCGCTGTGGCGGTTTGTAAAGTTCCTACGCCGGCTGCAACGGATTAGAATTCGTGTGAAACTCAACTCAACTTCATTATTCGCATTTCAATTTCATTTGGCCGTCATTATTGCAGCTTGGCTTTCGATTTCTTGTTCTACCATTTGCGTATGCTTTACTTTATATCTTCGCTTTTCAATGCAATTTCTCTGCACTCATTGTGTGCTTGATGGAATTTTTTGCCACAGCGTCCTCTTTCAGTTGAACAGTTGAAGCAGCACTTTGTGCCGGCTACAGAGCTCTGGAACTTCCGTGGTCTTTATTTGGTTTTCTTATGAACATTTTTTTGGTCCTGTTTTGATTTTGTTTATTTTCTCTCTTGTCTATCGCTATTTTGTTCTTTTTTATTTTCATTTGTTTTTGGTAATGCAACGTTAGTCATTCAACCGAAAACTCATACCCTTTAGCGCAGCTCTGGTCGTTGTTATAAACTTAGCTCATTTTGCTCGCTTCCTTTTGTTGATGTACGCGCCTCTTTGACTGCCAGTCGTATGTGTACGAAAATATTTTTAGATTCCCACGCTATAATGGCCGATTGGCGGCTGACTATCTGGCTGCTCAGTTCATAAATAATAAAGTATGAACAGTAAATCAGAATCGCTTAAAAACGCATCTTCGGTTTTCACATTCTTCGTACACCCACAGTCGCTTGAGGATTCGAGGGTTACTATTCACATTTTTCGCTTTATTCTTCTTTAATTGAGTGATATTTGCAAGAAAAAAATATGTATTTCTTAAAGCAGAGTTTCGAACCGCACGAATTTCCAAAATGTAGCCAAGTACCAAACCTCCATATTGGTAATGATCTCAGCGATATTGCAGGTTATGTTGGCACTTGGCTATTTTTATTCAGTATTGTTTGAATTTCATCATGGAAAGACTTACGACTGAACAACGTTTACAAATCGTACGCAAATTCGCTCGCTTCGCTTAATTTATGGTCAACATTATCGGCCTACTGAACCGACTATTTGCAACACCATCACCCACCCATCTTAGTACGCTGAGTCAGACGGCTCGAAAATGTCATTGCGGGGATTGCGGGTAATATTACCCATACCGAATAGACCACCATCGCAACTATCGCAATGAGAGAATAGCCATTCTCAGCGATAGTCAGCGATCTCTTCTTACGAAATCAAATCGCTATTAGTACAGGAGTGCAGGGAAAGGCTGAACAGCCTTGCAGAACGTAACCAGGTACACCTAATTTGGGTGCCTGGTCACAGAGGTATAGCCGGTTGAACTGGCGGATGTTAGCCCGCTCCGCAGCCTCAAAGATGACCAGAACCTTTTATTGGGGTAAAGACTACTGGCGCATTTTGGCGGCAAACGCGTGGCATGATTTTGCAAAGTTGCTGAAAGGATACAATCTGAACAGGTTCAAGGTTATAACAAACCTCCCCAGGAACAAACTCAGGCTACTGGTCGCATGGTACACCGGCCACTGTAAATTGAATGGGCACATGTACAACATGGGCCTATCCTCTTGCGTTAACTGCCGGTTCTGCGACATGGAGCCTAAACCCCGGAGCACCTGTGATTGACTGCACAGCAGTCTGCAGACGCAGGACCAAGGCCCTAGGATCAATGATTCCGGATAGGGATCGCATAGCCTCACTAGCGCCCAGTAGTCTATTGAACTTCATCAATGCGCTGGGGCTAGGTGAGTCTATGTAAGCCAGGAGAGGGCACAATAGACCAAAGGTCGCGGTACATTCCTCATGTATTAATCAATCACCCACCTTGAGAGTCAGCATTCATTTTTGAATAATATTGTACCGAATAGACCACTTCCAGCACGCAGTGAAAAAAATACAGCAGTTGTAGCTGAAAGTGTCCAGGAAGACCGTGTAGAGTCGGTTCGGCGCCGTTAGCAGCAAGTCAAACTGACGTATGGAAAGACTTGGCGCATTTTACGTCAATATTTTGAAAACTTACAAAATACAGCTTACGCTAGAACTGAAGTTGCGCGACGATCCCAAGGGACATCTCATCGCTCTAGAAAAATTCCAAAAAGATCGAGCCAAACCTTGTTCGGCGATGAGGCTCATTTGTGTTTCAATAGGTAGTAAAATTGCCGTATTTGGGGCGAAGAGCAATCTGAAAAAAATTCAAGAGCCGCCATTTCATCCAGAAAAAACAACGGCTGGTGTGATTTGTGAGCCGGTGGAATCATCGGTCTATATTTCTTCAAAAATGATGCCGGCGGGAACGTAATCGTCAATTGCGACCGTTATCGCGCCATGATAATCGACTAGCTCGTGATCTGGGCGACATTTGATTTGACAATCTCGCTTCGATTCAAGCCTTGGAGCAAAGAAACACGCGTGTCATTCACTAGTTACCAGTCGAAATGCTTGAACGTGTCTTCGAAAATTGGACTTAACGGATAGACCATCTGAGACGTAGCCGCGGCCATCATTTGAAAGAGATAATGTTCAAAAAATTAATGTCAAAGAATTTTATTTCGAGTGATAATAAATTGAATCTTTAAAAAGTAGGGAATCTTGAAATGGATCACCTTTTTGTTTTTCTATAACCAGCCAACAGTTAGAGAAAATAAATCTTAGATCTTTTTTGTGTCAAAAGAATTGTAACTCCAGCGTACGATTTATCGAAACAAAATCAGATTGTTTTGTAACCAAAAATACCATTACTTAAACACGTTGGTGTGAAAAGCAGTTTCATTACGTATTACAGGTATCCCTCGAATAGCACGGTACTTGAGTTGCACGAAATCTCGAATAGCACGGTTAAAAATTGCGACAACCCTCGAATAACACGGCGTTCGAATTACACGAAGTCGTGAAAATTCCTGTTAAAAATTGAGTATAATTTTCCTTCGAACGACTGTTTGTAGTATGACGCAATAATTCATTTGAATCAGTGGTTGAACATATGTAATTTAAAAATTATTGCGTTTATAAAATTTTACCTTTTAAATTTTTAAGTTTCACTTTTCTAAATTGAATGAATTTTGTTATTTTTGTATAACTGAAATTTTATAACTAAAAATAAAAAAAAAATTTGTTCTTATTTTTAATGTTTTCTTAATTAATCTTTGGAACCAAATGTACAAATTTGTATGGATCTCGAGTTTCGAGTAGCACGGCTTTAAATTGTATGATTTATTAGTATCAAATAACACGATTTCGATTAACACGGAACCAATTAACCGTGTTATTCGAGGGATACCTGTACTTATCTTCGTTACTGGCAGTTACTTCGAAGAATACTCTCTTAAACATATGCATATCCGTATGCTTTCTTACATCTATTTATACGTGACTACAACCGCACTTCCTCTTCTACCACGATTATATAGTCTACATTTCATTGTCATGCCTTGTATTTTTCACTTTTATACTGAAATTAATTTTCAGAAAATTTCTTTTGTTTTCATTCTCATTCATTCAATTCATTTTAAAATTCGCACATTAATTTCTCTCTATTTGTTTGATATAACGAGAACTCTTTAGTTGGGTGTTTGTAATTCTCATCAGCAGTGCCCATGAATTTCTTGGACAGTTCATTTTATAAGCCAACCTCTCAACTCTTGGCAACATCTTTACCCACCAGTAACACCGAGTATTACTAATGCGTATGTATGAGTTCAACTCCGTCGTCCGGTCGTCTATTTGGTATTTCCTACTACTTTTTTACTTTCATGCATATTTTTCTTGGTTGCTTCCCTTTGCCAACTTTCATCTCCCGTGCCCTTTTTTTCTGCAATTTTATCTAAGTCAATTCCTTATTTGAAAATCTCATAAAAATTCCACAAGTCAAAATAGACTTTCAGCACCGTGGCACAAACAGATAAACCAGCAGCAATGCCATCCTTCCTCTTCTTCTTCTTCAACATTTAAAGAGCGCATAATAACCTGCGGCGAGGCAAAACTCCCGTCTTACGTCTGCCACAGGTCCAGTTGCCACAAGTTGTGATTGTCGTTAGCCAAGTTAAATAGTCGGCGCTGACTTTTTGAGTGCACAAAAGCGTGGAGATACCATGCTTAGGCAGACAGAAGACTTTGTGCGAAGACTTTGTGGCATTGTCCGCAGCTGCAGGCGCTGTACGCCACTTGCAACTCACCGAGCACGTCGTGAACCGCTGCAACGCAAAGTTGCTCTATGCTGCCGGTGGTTCCCGGTTCTTATTCTCTATATTCTAAGTGAGTCTGCACGAATTTTATGGATGCAAATCAAGTTGAGCGAACATTTAAAATAGTAAAATTAATTGAATGCAAGTCATCGAACCGGCGTATGTTTTTGTTGCCACTGCTGGAGCTGTTGTGTGTGTGCTAGACCTTGAAACATATGTGCAGTTATGTGGCTTTATTTGCGGCAGAGAGTTTTCAAGCTTTAAGACATGCATTCGGTTCGTTGGTAATTAAGTTGCAATTAGACGGAGTAAAGAAGAAAAGTCTTCCATTCACTCCGTGCTTAATTGAGAATAGGAAAACTTTATTATTTTATTAATTTATATGATATTTTGTATACTTGAAGTTAATCAAATGTTACCAGAAAACGTACTGGAAATTCTTTTTCGATTATTAAAGTTATCGTTTCTTCTGTTAAGCGAAATTTATTAAAAGCTCTTTAGATTTACTGAGAGCACCAAGGCCAGCTGCAAGTATTCATTACTATACATATATACATTTCTTAGCATTATTAAGCATTGAATACTTTAGATTACTAAGCTTTCATTATGTATCATATGAAATTATTAGAAATATTCAAAAATGGACGACACTTTGTAGGAAATTTGGAGGAAAAGAGATTCTGAAATCAGTAGAACTTTTTCTTAAGAAAAATTAAAGAAAAGTGGAAGGTATTAAGCTTGTGGTAAGAATACACTTTTTGAACGGGAAATATAAATGAGCTATATACGAAGACAAAAAGAATGAAGCTTTTAGTTTCAATCTACAAATTTTATTGGAAGGACATAAATGGCGTATTATCACTTACTATGTGGAGTCGAAAGGAGGTATCTTTGGCACAACGGTCGGTGAATTCAGCATTTATAATGAAACGTACACAAATAGGTTGAGGCTGATCGACTTCGCCGGGGCGAAATATGGTTATCTGTAGTACTAAATTCCAGCATAGAAAAATGTATCAAACTATCTGGCTGTCGCCGGATCGAGAAGCCACAAAACAGATAGTTCGTGTTGTGATAGACGGAAGACACGTCTCCAGTCTTTTAGACGTGCGAACGCTCCGAGGTTTTAACATCAACTCGACCACTAACTTCTTGCAGCCAAGATACGCACACGTCTCTGTGCAGCAAAAAACGCACGTCAACAAACACAAGGAAGGTTCGATGTCGAGAAGATGCAATCACAACAGACAGCAGAACGATTTTCTACTCGGCTTGTACCCCTGCTCTCTGACTCGGTATAAGGGAACTGTGGGACGGCATTTCAAGCTCCTTACGTAAAGCTGAAAATAAAACAATGCTAGAGTATTCTACGAAAAGATGCGGTTTCAATGCAAGAGCATATTATTGTAGAAAACCCAGAGGTGATCCAGTGACTTATGCCCAGAGCATACTAAAATTATGGAGGGAACATTTCTCCAGCCTGCTGAATGGCAGTGAAAGCACAACACCAGGAGATGGTGAACCCGATTCCCCAATCGATGGCGATGGAGTGGACGTTCCATTGTCCGACCATGAGGAAGTTCAAATAGCAATTACCCGTCTGAAGAACAACAAAGCGGCGGGGACCGATAGACTGATGGCCGACCTATTCAAATATTGTATTAGAAATATTTTATTTTAGCTGAAGTAGAGCTCATTAATAGTAAAATGCTCCATATTGCTTAAGAAATTTGGTACTCTCAAGAGGAATCCCTTGGGCGTTACAGTTTCTATCTACACAATTACTTTTGGTTAGAGACTTTTAAAATAAGAATAGATCGAATTAAATTAACTGATACTGATTTACTGATTATATAATACCAAGATTATATATATAGAGTATCAGCTTGAAATATTTGACCGTCGTCTATATAAAGACTCTCAGTTTAATATTAAAAATTCATGATAATATAAACATATAGGCATTTATAACGATTACCCATACACTACATTTATAGTATATTAGAAACCTAGCGGGATGGCATGGCCGCAGAACAATTTACCCAAAATTCCATGTCTCTCAGCGTAAGCACCTTCATTAAAAATTTAATAAGTGAACACTTGCCGTTGACACAGATACAAAAATAATCACAGCATTCACAACGCCCACACAAATACATATACATCTGCATAGCTATGTATATATATACATATATGTATGGACATAGCGAAAGCGCACCGGCTGCCTGTTGTGCCCCATCAATTGCTGTACCAAATGTTACAATCATCATTTGCATATTTCGCATCTTTGTCCAAAATAGGATTACGACCAAACGAGAGGGTCATTGAAGAGAGAGTTTATGAGGTTACGTCAAATATAATTTTCGTGTTCTAGTTTCAGAATGTTGTGTGTGAGAAGTTTTAAGTTCACTGTTAAATAAGCAACCACGCCCAAGACGGCCATAAACATAAACTGATGATCAACACGTTTAAAGAAATTGGTGCTTGAGGATCGGCGATTTAGTCAGAGATCTTACTGGTATTGTTGGAATATCAGAAGGATCAGTGAAAACCATTTTGAAAAAAACATTTGGGCATAAGAAAAGTGAAAGCGCGATTGGTTTCAAAATCATTACATTTTTTCCAAAAATAGCATCCCGTTAACGTCTGCGAAATAATGCTTTCCGACCAGCAGGATGTCAAGAAACGTTTTATTACTGGCGATAAGTCTTGGATCAATGCTTACGACCCGGAAACAGACAATCAATCGGTCGAACATTGCGGCAAAGGTGAGCCGAAGCCGCTATCCCGGTGAGTTGAGCGTGCGATTTCTGGCTATTCCCCGCTCCGGGGAGACCGTTTTGAGTCAATTGAAGACATTAAACGCACATTAAAGGCTTTTCCAGAATTACTTTAACAACTGTTTCGAGTATTGAAAAAAACGTTGTCACAAATGTATTGGGGCCAAGCCGATTACTTTGAGGACGACAACATAGATTTCGAAGAATAAATTAAGAATTTTAAAATAGTAAATAAAGTCTTACTGGTTTTTCTCATAGTAGTATTAAGTACTGGAAAACAAACATAAGCTATAATTGTAATTTATGAGTCTTTGAAACGTTTTTGTGCCATTTTCTGTAAATGCCTTAAGGCTGATTAGCAAAAAAGGAGGCCCCAGGCTATCAGAAGACTTCTTTAATATATTCGGAAACTTGACATTGCCTGCTTGAGATCCAAGAGGATCAGAGACACTTTATAACGAATTAAATTATTATTTGAGGCTTAATCTACTTGTCTTGGCCAAGCTTGTAAAATAGTTAACTTATTTATTAAATTTTATTTAAGGCATATACATTATTTTAAATAAGTAAAAATCATAAAAATGTCACTTATTCTAACTATTTTATTTTATGAGTAAAATGTAAGAAAATTACACTAATATTTTCCACACAACTGAGGCACCTTAGGCAATTCAAATGCTAATTCAAATGAATGAACGGCGAGTGGACGTCATGGCGTATACGTAACATCCGCACAGAATAAATTGAAGCGCAGCATGCTGTCGGGATAACAACTGCGCACCAAAAGAAGAACAATAACCAAAAAAGCAACAATAATAACGAAACTAGAATAACAACAACACAAACAACAACGCAGACAACTGCGCACTAGCACAACACAAGCAAAAATAAAAACTACAACAACAACACTAAAAGCAATCATAACGCATGCAAATGTAAATTTGTATTAAACTCAAGCAGGAAATTGCACATTTCATACATTTAATGCTAATAATTTTGCATATTGCACGCTGCAGCGGAAAGCGAGTGCGCGAGGATTTTCATTATGCCCACATGGCGATGCCAATGCAAAAAGCTTAAATTATGCATAACGGTAAGTGAAGTTGCTTTTCATTATACGGCGCATACTACTCGACTTTTTCACGGATTAAAAACTGCCGTTGCACACACATGCTCTCATACAAGCGCTGTAAGAAGCGCGGCGCTTTGGTACAAAGTGTTTCCGGTTCTGCTTTGTTTTCATTTGCGTTTTACATCATTTTTGTACGCATGCTTTGTAATGATTATTATTATGCTTGTAAGCTTCGAAATACAAACACACGCACACATGTGTATTTTATGTGTTGTGGCTGGCTCAAAGCACTGGTTTTAGTTTTGGAGCACGTTTCAGCGCTTAAGCGGAAGGCAATATTTGCAAAAGTTTTTCACGCTTTTCCCGCTGCGTTTTGTGCGCTTTGGCTTTAAAGTGCGTTAGTGTTGCAATGAGTGTTGTTGCGAAAGTCTTTGCTTGTTTCATATGGAGTTTAACAAAGCTAATACTTCACACACATACACACATATAGACATGTATGCGAAAAACGCGCTGCATAAACGAAATGCTTTTTACTACATTATTTGATTACCCAAATGGGCATGTGGCAGCATTGTGTATGCAACTTTGACTTTGCCATACATTGTTGCACGTTT
>NW_026092543.1:0-3201 GCF_024586455.1 Bactrocera neohumeralis | reverse complement strand
GCCTACTGATTGATACCTTCACGATGACACATCTTCTGAAATTCAATTCTTCTTACACTTCATAAAGAATTCAAGACTCTTTTAGGGCCATCAGGACATTCAGGGTCAACCTTTATTTTTGTTTCTCGTCTTGAATTCTTTATGAAGTGTAAGAAGAATTGAATTTCAGAAGATGTGTCATCGTGAAGGTATCAATCAGTAGGCAGAAGGAATTAGGAGAAGTCCTAAAAATGTTCTTATTCAATTTAGTGATAAATTGAAAATGCTTGATGAGGGGTCGAATACAGAGAATAAATTTGTTATCATTTTCAGTTTAAAGAAGTTGTTGAATACTTATTGAGATTTCTGATTTAGGTGTTTTAGGAATTACAGAGTAATAATTTATTATACTAAACAAGATGAAAGTAATTGAAAAGATAATAAACAGACTTAATCAACCAATGGGGGCTATTTGAGGCACTAAAAAATATTAAATACTTTAATAATTTTAGTTTGACATACTAATGTTATTTTTTAACTAATTTTTTTCATTAGAAGTAAGTGCTAATTTACTATAAGATGGTTTAAGAGACCAGTACTTGCTTTCAGTCATCTAATGAAAATTATGAATTAGTTCTACTAGTTACTCATTTGATAAAATGATTCACAGGAAGGCTTTCAATTACAATGGGTATGAATCTGTGATTAGCCCCGCAAATTTCTGAACATTGACCGTAAAATAATCCAGGGCGATTTATTAGGAAATTAGTTTGGTTTAGTCGACCAGGGGTTCCATCAACCTTTACTCCTAAAGCTGGCACTGTTCATGAATGAATTACGTCTGCTGCTGTCACTAAAATTCGAATTTGTGAATTTATGGGTAAAACTACACGATTATCAACATCTAGAAGTCGGAATCCGTCTGTTGTTAATTCATTAGTTGGAATTATATATGAATCAAATTCTACATTCATAAAGTCTGAATATTCATAGCTTCAATATCATTGATGTCCAATAGCTTTTAATGTAACTGATGGTTCATTAATTTCATCTAGTAAATATAGTAGTCGAAGGGAGGGTAGGGCAATAAATAGTAGGACAATTGCTGGAAGAATTGTTCAAATTATTTCAATAGTTTGGCCATGTAAAAGGTTTCGATTAGTGTATGAATTAAAGAATAGTATAAATATTAAATATCCTACTAATGTTGTAATTATTACTAAAATTATTAAAGCGTGGTCATGAAAGAAGGTAAGTTGTTCTATAAGAGGAGAGGCTCTATCTTGAAGGCCAAGGGCAGCTCATGTTGTCATTAGTTTCTAATAAAAGTAAAATACTTTATATATGGAGCTTAAATCCATTGCACTAATCTGCCATATTAGATAGTTAGTTAAAAGAGGCAGTTCTGAATAACTGTGTTCAGCTGGAGGGGTGTTTTGAAGTCATTCAATTGAAGAGCTAAGCTGTATAGGGTAAACTACTTGTCGTTGTGTTACTAAGCTTTCTCAAATGATGAATAAGAAGAATAGAATTCCTAGTAAAGAAATAGATGAACCAATAGTAGACACTACATTTCATGTTGTATAGGCATCCTCCTCCTACTGTAAATAAGAATACAAACCCTAGGGCTCATAGTATAGCTGGGGAATAGTTTAGTTGAGTACCATGTAATGTGGCTAGTCAACTAAAAATTTTAATACCTGTAGGTACAGCAATAATTATTGTGGCTGAAGTGAAATAGGCACGAGTGTCTACATCTATACCTACTGTGAATATATGGTGAGCTCATACAATAAATCCTAATAAGCCAATTGCTATCATAGCATAAATTATTCCTAGAGATCCAAATGTTTCCTTTTTTCCTGACTCTTGACTAATAATATGAGAAATTATTCCGAATCCTGGAAGAATTAAAATATAAACTTCTGGGTGTCCAAAGAATCAAAATAAGTGTTGGTAAAGAATAGGATCTCCTCCCCCAGCAGGGTCAAAAAAGGAGGTATTTAAGTTTCGATCTGTTAATAATATAGTAATAGCTCCTGCTAAAACTGGCAATGATAGTAAAAGTAATAGGGCTGTTAATACAACTGCTCAAACGAAAAGAGGTATTCGGTCAAACGAAATTCCTGTAGATCGTATATTAATAACTGTTGTAATGAAATTCACTGCTCCTAAAATTGATGAGATACCAGCTAAGTGAAGTGAGAAAATAGCTAAATCAAAAATTTTAATTTTAAAAAAATTTTAATTTTTTTTTTAAATAACATATTTTTTTTTTAAATTTTATTTTTAATTTTTCAATTTTTTTTAAAATTTAAAAATTTTAATTTTTTATAAACTTTTAAATTTTAACTAATATTAAAATTTTAAAAAATTTAAAAAAAAATTTTTTTATTAAAAAAAGGGGGGAAAAAAAGTTTTAAAAAAATTTAAATTTAAGTTTTTATTAAAAAATAAAAAAAATTTTTAAAATAAAAAAAATAAAAAATTAAGATTTAAAAAATTTTTAAAAAAAATTTTAAAAATTTTTTTTAAAATTTAAATTAAAAAAATAAAAATTTTGGGTTTTAAAAAAGGCAAATGGGGATAAGAGGAAAATTTTTTTAAAAAAAAATGTTTAAAAAAATTTTTTTTAAAATTTATTTTTGGGGTTTAAAAAGGTTTTTAAAACATACCCAAAAAACCCCCTTTTTTAAAAATTTAAATTTTGAAAAAAAATTTTTTAAAATAAAAATTTTAAGGGGGAAAAATTTTTTAATTAAAAATTTTCCCCCTATGGAAAAAGGGGGGGTTTTTGTTTTAAATATTCCCAAAAATTTTTTTTAAAAGGGGGAAAATTTAAAAATTAATTTTTTAGACAAAAGGGTTTTTAAACGAAAAAAATTTTTTTGGGTTTAAAATTTTTTTTTAAAAAAAAATTTTTTAAAAGAATTTAAATTTTTTTTAAAAGGGGAAAAAATTTTTTTTCTTTTTAAAAAATTTTTTTTAAAAATTTTTTAAATTTTTTAAAAATTTAATTTTTTTTTTAAATTTTGATTTTTTTTATTTATTTTAAAAAAAAAAGAAATGGTTTTAACCCAAAGGAACTTTTGTTTGGTTTTTTTGGAAATAATTTTTCAAAAGGTTTTTTTTAAATTTTTTTTTTTTTAAAATTTTTAAAATTTTACCCCCCAATTAAATTTTTTATAAAAAAAAAAGGGTATTTTTTTAAAAATTATTTTG
>NW_026092542.1:0-7186 GCF_024586455.1 Bactrocera neohumeralis | reverse complement strand
ATAAGTCCATTAGAAATTGCAGGGGCCATGGGTTTAAAAACCCCGAAATGTATTGGGAACCTATTGAGATGATACTTTATTTTTCTATTTCTAAAGCGATGCCTAACACGTTTTCTATTTAGTCGTGTTTTTGTAGTTGTGTATTTGAAAAACATCGTTATTTTAGTCGTGTTTGCAAAATTGCCCAAATGATCAGAAGAAAATATGGAGATGCTCAGCCAAACAGCCACTTTAACACAAAAGGTGAAGGCTGCGACTTTATTGAGCTAAAAGTAATAAAATTGGAATCAATATGATTAGCAACTGATTATGTGATCTGACGTGAAGCAAATTTAATTTGACAAGCTCCAAAATTTGCTTTGTGAGAGGTTCCAGAATAATTGTGTAGTAAAGAAAATTAAGTTTCCTCAAAGACAAATGATTTTTTCAATCTATGTTTTGGGACCTGTTTGATGAAATATTGAATGCGCAAAATATGCAGCAGTGGTTAACAAATTTTTTAATACCCGCAATTGAAAAGCATTATTCTTTATACAGATCGCCAATCTTCCAGAATAACTCATCGTAATGCAAAATGGCTATGTGTTGATTGGGAACAAATCTTGTATAAAATATCTATAGAATATTGGGGTATATGATACTTTTCAGCTCGGCTTTTATTATTTTGCGTGGCCATTGATCCAAGGAACTCAACGCTTGATTGATACTTAATATTTATAGCACATAATGAAGTTGCTAAACAGAAGCCAACAAATAAAAGTCAAATGATAAAGGTTTTAGAACTGATTTGGTATGGTCCGGTAAGGAAATAAATTGAGATCCTAGTCAATTCCATGCCTTCAAGAATTACGGCAGTTATTGAGGCTAAGGAAGGACTCGTTATTAAAAAAAGAGTCTATTGTAAATCTATATTTTTAAAAAATGATTTAGATGTATACAATAATCCAAATTGTTTTTCCTTTATTTAATCATGAATATCATGGATGGTACTTTTATTAATTTTTTTTTTCAATTTATTGGCTATTGCTTATAAAACCATTTTTGAGAAGAACTTTGTGGCTAAATGAATGAAAATGACCCTTAACTTTGTAAACAAATCACTAATGTGATCTTTACTTCAAATCAATTCGGTCCAAAAATAAACAAACTACTCAAAAGAACAACTAACAGAAATAAGATGGAAAACAATTATTTCACTTTAATACCTTTTTTATTTTATAAAATAATCGGAAATTCCATTTAATCCAATCGCCTGCTGTAACCTAGGATGAATCACTCAACGAGTGTTGTGGTGCTTGAATATCATCTCGATTTCCTATTTAACAAACTTATCTTATCAAACGAAAATGTGCAAGAAGTTGATTTGAATATGAAAAAGGGATAAACACACATAAAATTTAAAAATTTTTAGCTTTGTAGAGAGTTGAGAAATTTCATATATTATTTTATAAATGTTAAAAGTTTTAACTACAGAGATCTTTATAAACCAATGATTGATTTGATTGTATTTCTTTACATGAAAAATGCATTTATTGCAATAATTTACAGGTTTATGAGTCAAAACGATTGCGCAGTTAAATGACATTGAGATTTTCTAAATCAAAATCTAAAATCAGTAAAACGACAAAACAAAATACAGTTTAACAAAATTAACGTTCACTACATTATTTAAGGAATTATTAATTCATTAAGAAAAAATTTGCATTATAAGCAATATTGGTTTGCAGTGAGTAATCGGAAGTCTCTGTATATGTATGTATGTATGTAAAACAAACTTTAAGTTCTAAATTATGCAATGTGATGTTGTCTTACGGGTTTTATATACAGTTACAAATGAGTATACACCGGAGTTCGTTAAAGAAACATATTAACTATGGAAAATTTAGTGAATATATTTGAATTTTTACATAAAAGGGTATTTAAAAGTTTTTGAACTCTTATCGACTATATTTGAACATAAATTAATTCAAGTTATTTAACATTAAGCAAAAACTTAAGCAAAAAAACCCCATAATTATTGATAAATTCAGGTCACAAAAATTGAGTATAAACTCCATGGAAAATATATTTTATCACTGTTTTTTCTTTAATTTAATAAGCTGTGGGTCTACCTGCTGCATCTATACAGCTTGCATCAGCCTAGGCATCGATTCTACGCTACGTTTTTGGTAAAATTAGGTGATATTTCAAGGAAGCCCATATCCACTTGGTCCTCTCCCTTTGAGGTCTTCTTCCTGGCAATGGGCGACTGGATTTTTCAGCTCAGATTTCAGTTCTCCCAAAGTGCTCTATGGGGCGTAGCCGGTGATTGTGGGGGAGTCATAAGCTGTTTTGGAGCGTTATAAAGCAACCATTCTTTAACCATCATCGCTGTGTATTTGGATCGTTGTCTTGTTGCGCAACTAAAACACTGACGCAGAACTTTATTTTCTCCCATGCGTGCCGTAAATTTGACTTCTGGATATTCAAATAAATTTTGGTTATGTTGTATTCAATAAATTGAATGGTGCCCACTCATTAGCTCCCATTGACCAGTCCGACAGCATAACTGAACCACCTCCATGTTTCAGTCCAACTAAATTTTTGGTGTTTAGCTCCAAGTTTTGGCTTTCTCACTTCAATTTGACGTCCATCAGATCCCGCGAATGTTAATTTTTGTTTGTCAGTGAACATTACACTTTCCCAAGAAACTTAAAGGCTTATCAACGTGAGCTTTCCGAATTCAAGCCTTTTTTATTATTTACGATAGAGATAAATGGCTTTTTACGTGCTATCCGACCATGTAAATTATTTTTACGAAGAACACGACGAAATGTTTCGAAGATGATATTTCTTTATTTATTGTTTTTGACACTTCAACCGTTAATTTGGGAACACTTATCTTTGGGTTTAATTCCACTTTACGAAACAATATTACGCTCATCAAACATCAGCAAAAATTTTTTTCTGCCTCTCCACGGAATTTCATAATGTTCCTTCAGATCACTAATTTTGCGGGGATTTCAATGGTTGTATCGCTTCCTAGTACCAGCCATAGCGAAAAGAATGCTCAAAATACAATAAATTGGTTGGTCAGTGTATTTGACAGCAATTTTCGAAAATTGTGGCGTTATCTTGGCAAAAAAAAGTTTTCCGGTCAAGAAATTGAAATTGTATTCGTCGAATACTATCTAATAATGAATACTTTGGTGTCAAGATGGGTTATGTTGTTATGAATACGATTGTGCGTAAATCTTTCCATGACAAAATGCCAAACAAAACTAACATGACAGCTTCACACGAAACACCCATGTTCATATACAGTTACGGGCAATAAAATAGAATCATCCATGGTACTAATTTTCCTTTCTCAAAAAAATTATGAATTTGATATAATTCAACTAAGTTATATTTTATTATGTACTTCACATCAAGTGCTATTGTAGCAGTAAAAATATTGGAAAAAAACAATTCATACATATTACAAAAACAAAGGTAAAGAATATATTTCAAAAACTTCGATGGACAAGAAAATAGAATCAAAATCTTTACATTGAAAAGAATATTTTTAAGGGAACTAATAGAAAAATTGGAAGTACATTGTAGTGTATTTTTAATCGTCTAATACCGATGCACATCTTCTAGGCATAGACCTATTTAGGCTACCGAAAGTGTTCTGTGGAAGATAATACCAGACCTTTGTACCTTCTCTCAGAATTCTGCTTTATTTATTCGATTTAAAATGCGTTCGCAATATTTTCCTTAACAATTTCCGTAAGTTTTTGATGAGATTCGAGAGCTGATTACTCTCCGTCGACAACTCAGCGTACCATGATCTGAAAACATTTTTTGCAATATCCGAAGTATGTTTCGGGTCGCTCTCTTGTTGGAATTGCCAAAATGCAAGTTCACCTGATTCAGCATTTCAGAGAATATAACTTTATCTAAAATCTTAACGTATATATATGGTAGTCAATGTTTTCTTGTATCAAAATATTGTGGTCCGCGCGTTTTTGGAACACAATATGAGAAACAATACTAAAGCTTTGATTCTATTTTATTGTCCGTAACTATATATCAACCAAAAAATTTTAAAATATTTCATATTTACAAAAAATATAACTATAATAACAGATACACAGAATTCAGGCCAAAATAATAATGGAGCATTTAAAAAATAAATACAAATAAATTAAGTAAAAATTAAATATAGATTTTTTTCATATTTCAGTTTCTGAATCCGAATTTTTCCCTAAGGCTAAGGAAGCTAATTTTGGAGTACTTGGCGTATGAGAATTTTCCCACATTTGTGCTAAAAGCCAACGCTCATCGGACTCAGAAAAATTTTTGCGTTTACTCGGCTTTGGTCTATTGCTGAAATTACCGTTATTTGTACCCTTTTATTATATTAAATACTGTTGTCGGAGCTCGATTCACAACCGAATGACAGTTTCTCGGTTCAACTGTGGTTTGTTTACCTGAATGGAGCCATCTTACGCTTATTACACTTAAACACAGAACTAGTCTAACCTGAACAGCGAATTTTTGGGATGTCCCCTTACTTGTTCTATACTAACTAATAAGAAATTGAGTTGATTTCTGCAATGCATAAGTAGAGTTGCCATAGTGTTCCATTATTACGTTTGGGGTTAAAATATATGTTTTTACGAACAAATGTGAAACCAATATTTTTTTAATTATTTAAGCATATAATATATACATTTTAAAATAAGATAAAAATATTAGTACTGAATCTATACGACCTATTATACTGATCAAAACTTCTGCTCAGAGCTTACTGTTCCATTATTACTTTGAGCCACTGTATATATGTACATATGTATGTTTTGTATATAGATATGACATAGGAGCCGACTATCAACGCACGTTTCTGCACACTTCCTGCAGCGTTTAACTAATTATAAAACCAGCTACAACCGCTTTTAACCCTATAAATGTATGTATATATAATACATATACATTCACGCCACACCATGATAATAATATAACAATAAAATCACTATTGTCCATATAGAATTGAGACATACATACATACATACAAAAGTGTGTGTGAGAAAGTATATTGATCTTTCCTTAGCAAATTAAGCAGTAATATCATACAGTTAGAAAAAAAGTTATACATAATGTATGTATGTATGTATATAGTCAAACTATCACTTAAGTAGTCAATCACTCAATGTAGTGTGGCCCAAACTAAACAAAAATCAGCAAACTCAATAGCGCTTAGTTTACTGGAAACAAATATGAATAAAATAAATCAAAATAAACAAGTAAGGAAGGGCTAAGTTCGGATGTCACCGAGCATTTTATACTCTTGCAACTTCCAAGAAACAAAGCTAGGAAATACTTATGGTGTAAAAGTCAATCTGAGGATCGAAATCCAAGCAATTTTATATATACATACATACATATACTATATATAAATCCTATACCTGAAGACACATAAAAGTTTGTTAGAAAAACGAAAACTATTATATGTAGTAGGACGGAGCTCTGTGTAGATGTTCACGCATGAGGAAAGTTCTCTAATCGCCATTCACTTGGGAGTGGACAGAAACGATTCTTTTACATATGGCTCAAGCAGCTCACGACTTCCGGTCTTGGACCAAGTATCCTCTGGGTAGCCTAAGGACATCCGTTTGAGGGCGAGTTAAAGTGGAGAAGGCGAAACATTCCTCCGCAGGGTTGTGCGCTGGCTTGGCACCCGCCACGTAAAAACGCACCTAATGAAAAAGTTCAACAAGCCTCCGTTGAGTGACCTCGCCTTTGATGACGACCATGGCAAACGAATTACATAAGGATTACGAATTGAGAGCATGCACCTGAATGTCCGGTCCCTAATTGGGAAGGTGTCGCTGCCCAGCTTGTTGATGTCCTCGTTAGAGTGAAAGCTGACATCACCGCCGTCCAAGAAATGCGATGGACGCTACAAGGGTGCTTGGAGCGCACCTGAGAGCTGCCCCCGCCACGATATCAAAATCACTGCTTGGCGACTTTAACGCCAGGGTGGATAAGAAAGGTATCTTTGGCGCAATAGTCGGTAAATTCAGCCTCCACGAGGAAACATCCCCAAATGGGTTGAGGCTGATCGACTTCGCCGGGACCCGAAATATGGTTATCTATATTACTAGAATCCAACATAAGAAAATCGATCGAAAACCACCAACCAGATCGATCATGTTGTGATAGACGGAAGACACGTCAATCCAGTGTTTTAGATGTGCGTGCGCTTCCGAGGTTCTAACATCGACTCGACCACTATCTTGTTGCAGCCAAGATTCGCCGCCTCTGTGCAGCAAAACGCAAGTCAACAAACACAAGGAAGTTTCGACGTCGAGAAACTTTAATCACAACAGCTTGACAAGCCGGCCGACAGGGGGGGTAATGTTCGAAAATTTTACGAAAAATGCGGCGGCTAAAAGAAGGTTCAAGACCGAGCATACTCTTGTAGAACCCTGCAAGGTGATCTGGAAGGAAGAAGGAGGGAACACTTCTCCAGCCTGCTGAACGGCAGTGAAAGTATAACGCCAGGAGAAGGCGAACTGATTCCCCCCATCGATGACGAGAACACCAAAAGCTCCGTCAGGATCGGTAAGTGACCACTCAGAGCCGTTCGATACCAAACGAGGCTTCAGACAAGGAGACTCCCTTCAACCTACTCTTGGAGAAATTAATTCGAGCTGTAGATCTGAATAGAGAAGGCACAATCTTCTGCAACCCTGTACAGCTGCTGGCGTATGCCGATGATACCATATCACAATAACAACAACTGATGAGTCGACGTTGCAAGTTTTCGAGAAAAAGTTCTGCGAAAGATTATGGTCCTTTGCGCGTTGGCTACGGCGAATATCGCATGCAATGGAATGATGAGCTGTATAAGATACATATATGACAACATTGACATAGTTCAGCGAATTAAAATACAGCGGCTACGCTGGCTAGGTCATGTTGTCCGATTGGACGAAAACACTCCAGCTCTGAAAGTATTCGACGCAGTACCCGCCGGGGAAGCAGAGGAAGAGAAAGACTTCCACTCCGTTGGAAGGATTAGGTGGAGACGGACCTGGCTTCGCTTGGAATATCCAATTGGCGTCACGTAGCGAAAAGAAGAAACGACTGGCGCGCTGTTGTTAACTCGGCTATAATCGAGTAAGCGGTGTCTACGCCAGGGAAGAAGAAGATTATA
>NW_026092541.1:0-6613 GCF_024586455.1 Bactrocera neohumeralis | reverse complement strand
ACAAAAAACAAGGAGCTTGGGGGTTGTTACAAATTTCCCTTTATTTTACCCACTGTTTTAAAATGAATGAAAAGGCATCATATGGGGGAAGGGCATAAAAATTAGCGTAACCAGAGAAGGAACGTGCTCGCATAATTTTACCCCCCGTTAAATTTAAATGAACATTTTTTGAGATCATCATAACATAAACACACAAAAATTTGATTTTCTTTTATAAAAAATAAAAATTTTGGTAATAAAAATTGGCGGCCCGCACCGTAGTGGTGTGGAACCCTGCATGTACTTTTTGGTCTCAAGGCGTGATGCATTGTGTTGGTTTTGCGGTGATGCCCACTGATGCCGCACTAATCCCTTGTTTTTTCCGCTCTGCAAATATTTTTTCGACTCCCCAGCTCAAGGCCCGCTTGAATAGCTAAAACGGAATGCAAGCCAGCTAAACCCGTAAGAATTTTGATATTCCACTTCCCGGCACTTTTATTTTTGATTCATTGCCACTTTAAGCTTTCCCCCAAAACAACAAAATTATCATGCAAAGGGGTTTATATTTTTTCCAAAAAACAATTCCCTGTATCAATCAGCATAGCGCGGGGGAATTAAATAGGGGTAAAAAAAAATAAAAGTCCAATGCCGGTGCAAAACCAAGAGGGAAGGACCTTTCAGAACCTTCGGCGATAGCATTTTTGCATTTTGTTGTTTAGTCCAATAATTGTTAAGTCCAACTAAGTTAAGGGCTGTTTGGGTCAGAATAAAGGCGAATCCGACAGCGTTAACGCCGAGGTATGAGTTGCCCGATGTTTCAAAAGTTTCCCATATATATGAAATCGTAAAAAACAACCATATTGTCAAAGGGGAGCCAATTAATTCCCTCATCTCTTAATTAACAACACATTCTTATCTTTAAAATTTGCCAAGGGGTTCCCAGAGACATTGTAAATTTTTTCGAAAACAGTAGTAGAGTCCAATGGAAATTGCTTGTCAGTCATGTATTAGTCTGTATTGTACTAGTACTGCAACTTAAAACAAAGAGGGTTTTAAAATTTGGGGGGCGGTGAGTCAGAGACCATCGTCCGTTCATTCACTTGTGGGGGGGGGGAGCAGAATGGCCAAAGGTCAAATAATTGGTTCACGCTGGATTCCACTTTGGGTGGGAAGCAGATTTGACCTGCCTTGGTCAAGGCGACTAAAATACTAATGTTGCATTCGGCTGGCTGGAAAATCCGGGCGAACCTAAAAGGGGGCCCAAAGGAAATGTACCCGGGCCCCTTTGGCCCCCCCAAAATTTTGGCAAGCCCTTTTAAGGTCCATTGGGCCCTTTTAAGGGTTTTTTCCACACCACTTCTCAAATGACGTCGGTAGCCAAGCAACACTAAAAATGACAGCAAAAGGGGTGGGGAAGAGGAAGGATTGCCCCAAAATGAAAGAGTTAAATGGATATACCATACTTTCCCAAGGGAGCATTCCCAAAAAAGGGTAATTCACCAAGAAGTAAGGGTTTAAACCTTGGCAGAAGGCTGAAGGGAATGATTCCCCCCCGAGTACTGTTTGGGGAATACGAATAGGGGTTACGACGGTCAAAACGTCGAAGGAATCTCGCAAGGGTCACAGGCCCACGCACCAAATTCCCAATACCTGGGAAGTTTTCCGAGAATTTTTCAGGCAGAAGTTTTTCCATAATCGGTGCAAGAGTAACCCCCAACGCAACTATTGAAAAGAAAACATAACCATACTTTCACAGTAAAATTTAAAACAATTTTTCCTTTAGACAAAAGCAGTCGATTTTACAGGCCCCTGCAAGCTGAGAATCCACACAACGTGGGACAAGCCTTTTTTAAAATTGCCCGGGTTCTAAAGGTAGCCTGAAACACCAAACACCGCTAATTACTGCCCTTTGAACGCAGGTCACGGGCCCCTTTGGGATCATTTTTCCAAATAGAGATCACACCTTCGAGCACCCTGTAAAATATTGGATTTTAATATGCTGGGTTAGGTGAGTTTTTATTTAAAAATTTGAATATTTAAGGAGTTGTTTATGTACTTATGTATGTAACTAGCAGAGAAATCGGAACCCCCGTGAATTAATTCCTTACTAGGTCTTAGGTATACCCCTTAGAGAACTTTGGGGAAGTTAACAGATTGTAAATTTCCCCCCAAAAATTAACTTAAAACTTTAACCCCATAAACTAATATAAAATTTTCGATTTCGGTAATTATATACCTACTATAATCTGCGACTTTCCCTCGTAATTTTTTCGTTAAAAGTTCCGGGGAAAAAGGTTTCCAAACAACCCAATTTAAATTAAATTTTTTTTCTTTTGCCATAGGCCAACGGGGCCTTGGGGCCGGCAAGGGAAAAAAAAAAGGGGCCAGAAATTCTCGCAACCCCAAAAGCGCTGGTTGCTGACCAACTTTTTGGGGTCTTCCGGAGCTTTAATTTGGGAATTGCCCGGGATTTTTTTGACCACCATGAAAAGTCCTCTTTTGTTCCTTATTGCTATAATTTTTTTATTTTAATGCAAAAAAACAAATATTAAAAATTTAAAATTTTTTTTCAAATTTCTTTTGTTACCATATTTTCTCAGACTAGCTTGTTTTTCTTTTTGACTAATTTTATTTAAAGTTTTTATTTTCCCTTTTTTGTCAGTTTGGTTTTTCTTTAGAAATTCGTGTGCAATAAAAGCCAAAAAAAAAAAAAGATTTAATTGCCTCGCAATAACCGCAACTTCATCCATTATAAAAGGGACTTTAAAACCCAAGTTAAGGTCACATGACCACAATAATGTCGGCCACACTTAAATTTTAGTATGAATTTAAATGCCATGAATATTGAAAATTGAAATCAAAACTGGCACAACAAATAATGCCTCAGTTTGGGATGTAAACAAATAAACATGATTGTGGAAACAACAAATGCCCAGGAAAAATTGCGGGAATTCAGAAATATTCCCTCTAGCCTCGCCGGCAGTCTTTAAATCATAAACACCTCCTAATGTTTTTGTTAGAAGACCCAATTAAAGGAGACACGGAGCATAGCTCAAGTCATACAACGCATACGCCAGAATGTAACAATAAATTTGTGCAACACGTCGAATGAGCAACACAAAAATATATACATATGTATGTAGACTTGCATAATAATTTTTCAATGTACTGTTTGAAGTTATGCAGTTATGAATGAGGTGAGAAAGATCAATGGGGCCGTTTTAATTGATTTAATATTTAATGTTAATTAAAGTGGCAAAAATAAATGGTAAATTTTCGCTTTCTGAGCAGCAAAATACTTCAAAGTTGTCGAGGTCAAAATACTGGACCTTGTTCACACAAGCAAAAATTTCATAGCTTAGGCATTAAAATTTTACTTTGCATAATTTGGGAGAAGATGAAGCTATCAAAAAAACATGTATACGTCTTGGAATTTTTCAGAGGCGTACCTAGAATTTCCTAATATATTATAATCAAAATACTTGTAACTGGCCCCATCATAGTAAAACATATTTTTCTCGAAAACTTTATCTAGCAGAGTTCTCTTTTCAATAGCCTTTTTGGACAAATCATGCGTGAGTTTTGTCAAGCTGTCATGTTAATTTTGTTCAATATTGTTTGGTAACTTTATTACACAATTTCACGTTCCGTAAAAAATGTGCTTCGGCACTTCGCTCAACTTATATTCGCAATAGCATCATCTATTTTGAGATTCAGCATTAATTATGGAAAAATACTCGACCTAATAGAACACGTTTGGTACGCAGTGAAGAAAATATAGCAGCCGTAGCTTAAGGTCTATTCGGCGCCGTTTGCAGCCACTCTGAATGACGTATGGAACGACTTCGCACATTTTTCGTCAAGATCTTAAATTGAAAGCATAAACCAACCTTACCTCCTAGCTTCCACCCATTCGTGGGAAAGATCTCCACCGATTCCTTCTTATCCGGTGCAACTATTGGTGTAACCCGCACTGTACCGGAGATGCCTATGAGAGCCGCCTTTTCGACACATTCAAGCTTCTTAGCAAGCATAGACTTTCCAAGTGCCCTCCACCGAACGAATCTTCTTAGAATTTATTAGTTCTACTAAGGTTCTCGTCAATAATTGGCCTCCATATGAAGTTTTATATCAAAGAGAGGCCCAAGGTATTTCACCTTATCAACAGAATGAAGACCTGCGCCTCCAAATGAATGGAGAGAAACATCTACAACCTTATACCCCCTGGTGAAAAAAAAAACCAAAAGCATTTCAGTTTTTTTTTGCTTTAACGGCTAAGCCGCTTCTTCACTCAGTTGAAAACAACGTTAAGCTACCCTTCGATCATCTCCTCGACGCTATTAGAAAGAAAAAGGATGCTAAGAACAACTTTTTCGTTTCGTTGACAAATGGTCAGTTTCAATCAAAAATAATAATCCACATAATATTGCAGAATTTGGAATTTTATTGATATACAAATACCTCTTAATCTTACATCAAAGCTTCCGTGAGTCAATATTTGCCCTATGTTTCTACAAAGTTCAGCAGAATAGTTGTTAAACGCAAATGAAAATGAAGAGCAGAAGCCTTTTTGCCTCGAAATAAAACAATACCTTTAATTAATCCCTTTCATGAGCAGGAAGGAAAAAAATGTCGATCATATGTAAATTCAATTTGTGACACATTTGTTGCATATCACCAATAACACTGGCCTACACTCATTTTGGTGCCTAAGGTTTTATACCTTGATTTTGGATGTATTTTGTGAGTTGATACGAGAAAACAAGTCACATTTTCCATATCAGCTCTTGTTTATAAGAAAGAAGAAAAAAACATATCTTGCGGGAACCGACTACTGATGCGCACAGAGCTACACCAAACCAAGAAATTTTTTTTTGTAGGCCAGTGCAATAAATAAGAAGGAAGGAAACCGGTAAGGACAGTAAAGCTGAATTGTTGAATTCCTGAATACTTTGAACCCACGTCAATTTCCACTTAAGCTTATCAAATCACAAACACACTAAATTTACAATATACGTAGCATTTGGTATATTTCCTTCATATTTTTATTAACCAAAGCTGTCGGTTTAAAAGCATCCTTGTTTATAATCAAAATTTCAAATATATTCTTACATATATATGTACATATATTGTATATGTGTGTTAGTATAAAAAAAAAGTTACGAATTCTAAACAACCATCGTTTAGACTCTAGTTAACTACGCAATTGAATTCAGCTGAAGAACTGTAAAATGCTTTGTACAATCGCTCGAACACTCCAATGAAGGTATAAAATATTTCAAATTCCTGAGAAAAACTTTTTTCATTCAATTGCATTCCAAAATGTTAATTTTCTATAATTTAAAAGCTAAGGTTTATGTTTATCAGAAGATAAGCCATTTAGGAATTTACTACTACTTAATTTCTGGTAAAAATTTTATAAGTTCCATTTTAGTTTGGTAAGATCTACTTATGTACGTATTTTCATAAAATTGATTTTTTATCTTTCCAATCCTATAACAAACATTCGTAGTTATATACATTAAAATATTCGTGGTTTGATTCTTAGAGTTTAAGAATTTCCTGTAACGCTGGAAAAAAGTGCAAATTTTTTAAGCCCATTTACATTATGATATCCGTTATAATCCAAGTGGTTCCTATTTGAAAGTTTAAAAAGAATTGCATCTATTGGTTCAATAATTTTTTTTTTTTAAATCAACTCAGTCCTATTATTTTCTTCGTATGTCGTATGAGCAACAAGATAATATGTAAAATATTTACTTGTATTTATGCTCAGCTAATTTGACTTTTAAATGAAAGCTTTTATGAAAAAAACATTAAAACCGTTTTTGTAGATCAGAAAATTTTGTATAAGAATAAGGATTACGTACCTTTACCTGTAACATTAGGGCTACGATGTTGAATACCCTATTCATTTTATCAGAAGTTTTATTTTTGTATCTTTTTTCTGAGGTTTTTTCCACAGAAGACTATCTCTAGTGGTTGAATTCCCGCGGGGGGCCATATAGCTCCTAATAATGCTTTACGAAATTGTGGTATATTTATTTACTTTGGTGAAACAATATATGGCTAAGGCTGGCATTATTTTTTAACTGGAATGAAGTTTAAATTCGTACTCACGTGTTATCCAGTATGTCCGCGACTTCAGCTTGTACTCTTCTTTGATTTTTTTTAATAAAATAAACCTTTGCTTTTGCGACAACTTGTGAGTTGTCATAGTCAATTATTTGAGGTTGCTTTCTTACCGTTCCTTCAATTGCCTTCCTCATTCACCAGAACTAACGAGAGCGTTTGGAAAATGAGAATTAAGCATTGGGAATGGAAACAATTAAGTAGAATTATTCATAAAGTAAACACCTTGATTCACCACTTTCTGCAAGCTAGATAAGGCATACAGTCCAATATAAGCGAGTATTTAGACGCTTAATTAAAGGAATCCAATTACTCGTTGCTTTAATTATTACATAATTCTACGATTCTTTGTGATTTATACAATTGATATGTAATCACAAGAAAAAAAAAATTTGGGAAAATTAAAGTGTACAATAAAGCACTTCTGCATTTATGGATCGTATTAAACAGTGATTAACAATTTTTTCCATACTACTAGCTTGTAAAAAATAAAAAAATAAAA
>NW_026092540.1:0-6621 GCF_024586455.1 Bactrocera neohumeralis | reverse complement strand
CACTTCAATTTGAAAAACGCGAATTAGTTAAAAAATTTTAAAGGGAAAAAACGCAAAAAAAATTTGTAAATTTGATTTAACATCTACATTAAATATATAATTGCGCTTTTTCGAAAATCTGAAAAAAAATGGGCTCTAAAAAATTTTTAATGAAACGGATGAAGGTGGATTTTAAAAAAGATTAAAAAGAACCAATGTTAAAGGCTCCAGCGCGACCAAAAGTTTTAAAATGTTTCGGCAAAAATGTCACCCAGAAACTGTGGCAGAATTTTAAAGGGATTCCAATTTTCATGGGAACAGCACGGAATAAGCCTTTTATAAATAAAAAAAATAAAATTTCGTTCGCAAAGAATTTAAATGGACAATTTTTTTTGGAATACGGTTATTTTCGCCGATGAGAGAATTTTAATTTTTTTTGCGCGAGGAAAAAGCATAGTTGGCGGAAACCCAAAATGAGCCCAAACAAAATTTTCCGAAAAGAAAAACAGGTTATGTAATGGGGGGGTATATCATCTGCAGGCTTTATTTGGGTTTAAGACCCACTAAAAAAAGAAGTTCCAGATTTATGAAAAAAAAATTTGTTAAAGTGCAGAAGACCTGGGATAGTGACATTTTTCGTTTCTACCGGGACAAACCCCAAACAAAAATCTGGTCTTGTACAAATTTTCTTTTTAATTTTCCCACCTCGTCCAAACACCTGCAATCCCAGTTTTGAACGTTATTAAAAAAATGTAGGGAAATTTTTAAAAAATTTTAAAAAACACCCTTTTTAGGTCCAAACTCTAAAAGGGTTTTGAAGGAAGGGGGGGAAAATATCCCCAAATTAAAAAAAAAAAATTTTGGAATCAAGAAAACCGCAAAAAGTAATCGGGGAAAATTTTCCAAAAATTTTGAAATTTTTTTTTTGTTTACTTTTTTATTTTTTAGTAAAATTTTTTTACCACAAATGTTTTGACCCATGAATTATGAGTGTTTTTTTTTTTTTTAATTATTGAATTTGAATACTTTTTTAAATTTGTTTACAGTTTTGTATTTAGAACTAAATTATCAATATAATTGCATCATTGTTCATTTGTTCAGAGCAAAAATATTAGTTCCATATCAGTATTATAAAAAAATGTGCTTACGAAATAAGCTGTGAGCCACTGTACATGTTAAAATACACACATACACACACTCACCCCCCCCAACAAAAAACCCCAAAATTTTTTTTCTTTTTTTTTTATTTCGGAATTTCATTTCTATGAATTTTTCTCCTTTTTAACCATTATTTCTGATCTGGCCCCTGCATATTTATGTAAATATGTAAACATGTAATTGTGTGTGTGTGTGTGTGTTTGATATTTTTAGTTAACAAAAATGTGAAATTTTCATAAGAAAGATTGTTTCACTCGCGGAAAATTTGGGTTTTGCTGGTTGTTGGGTTTTTTTTTTGGGGGTGATTGAGCGCAATTGATTTTGGACAACAACTGGTGTGTGATGATGTCCCCATGGAGTTGAGGGTTCGAAATGTTGCAAAAAATTTTGACTTTTCACAACACCTTTAATTTTATATATGTATATATGTATATTATATAATATTTTTGTATGTTATTTTATATATACACATCCCATTTTTTCCACACTCCATGTTTTTAAAAAATTTGATTTTTAAGTTTTTTATTTAAATTCTTTTTTACATATTTAAGTAGGTTTTTTGTAACTTTTCCCCGCTGACGAAAATTTTGGGAGACCCCGACACATATATACATATAAAAAAAAAAGAAATATGCTGAATGTATTTTGGGGTGAATTAAAAATTTTATTTAAATTTCGTATTTCTGCCCCCAAAAGTGTATATTAAATTTTTACCACATGTTTTTAACACCGAAAAAAATGAAAAACCTTATAAATATATAATATATGGTAAAAAATTATCAGGTGAACTTGATAAAGCCATTTTTTCTGTCTGTATAAACGCGTTAACCTGCAGTTTTAAAATAAAGCTAAAATTTTTACAACCGAAAAGGCTCTTATGGCTATAAATTCCATAAAATTGGATCAACATAAAACCTTGTATAAAAACGTTTTATTTGAAAACTCTCTTCAGATATATTTTGGGCCGTCCTTTTTCTTCGTCTTTACGGGGCAAAATCCCCACCCAATTGAGATACCAAGTGTAGCCTTTCCCTTTTTCCTTCTCCAAAAAAAAAGTTTTTCCCTTTTTCTTGCTTCCCCGGGGGTCCAACCCGAAAACCTTTTGGGCGCAGTGTTCTTATCCACCCGGACAGCATGACCTAACGAGCACAGCATGTCTCTATTCGTAAATTTTCCCAATGCGCCGTTCCCCTTAAACTCATCGCTCCGTCCATTTTGGCACCCCCCGTTCCCAAAGCGAAAAACCAAAATTTTTCGGTGAAATTTTCTCGAACACGCCCCAAGGTCGTTGATTAGATGATTTTTTGAAAATGCCCCGCACCTTTTCCCCAAAAATGGGACTGCAGAGTTTGGTTTTTTCCCCAGAGAGGACTTTACTTTTCAATTTCATACTCAGTCCAAAGTAGCACCGGGCAAAAGTGATTGGGGTTGGATTTAAGGTTGATTTTATTGTTGGGTTGTTTTGGTTTAATATGGAAAAAATTTTCGACTTCAAAGTTGACTGTCAACAACGGGGGAAAGGGGAGTCCCATGACTGTGGTTTATGCGGCGATATCTGTCTTGGTCGTTCAAAACCAGACAAAAAGCCGTTTAGTTATCCAGTCGGGGGAAAGGGCAGCATTGGAGGAGGCCACCTTGACAATTATTCGTCCCCTTATTTGAATAGGTGGGTTTTGAACCGCGCCCCTGAGCTTTGTTTTTTTTCAGGGGGCAAATTTATTCAACCCATCATAATGGGGGAATGGGACCATTCCATTGTAATCCCTTGGGGAATGGGGTTTCCCCTTTCCCCAGATGTTATATTTTCCGCCATTTAGAAGGAAATTTTTCCCCCATAAATTTAGTATCTCTGAACATCAGGACTAGATAACCACTTTTCCACAAGAGTATGCCCCGGTCTTAAAATTTCGGTTGTCGCCGCATCTTTTCGTAAATTTTGGTTTCGACCAGTTTCGTAAGCTCTTAAACTCATGCATTTCAGCTTCTTTTTTTTTGTTTGTTTGTTGTTTGTTTGTTTGTTTTTTTTCAACTCTCGGTATCAACCCAGTCTCGGTTGGGCCCCACCGCAATATTGCGGGGGAAGTCTGTTTTCTCCCGCTGGAACTTCTCATCGTACCAGCTGCTTTTTATCAGGTTTCGGGTGAAAGGGGGCTTAAAATAACGTCCCACAAGCACTTTCCGATTTGTGTTGAGTGCCTGAAAAGCAGGGGTGCATGTCAGGAAACCCGATTCGTTTTCTTGTGTGTAGTTTCCCGATGTCGCCCCTTTCCCGTGTTTGTTGACGGGGGTTTTGCTGCGAGGGGGGGGGCCTGCTCCGTTGATGGGTCTCAATAACATATAGGTCATGCGCCGAATTCAATTTATTTCATTGCATGGAATCTTTTTATTAAACGAGATGACTTACGAAATTTGGATAAATTTTATCGAAGATTTTTAATAAGCTTCAAAGCTTTCCTAAAAACTACCGATCAAAATAAAGGGTTTTTGTATGAAAAAATTTTTTATTTACGAGATATTTTCTAAATTTCGCATGAATTTTGGCCCGGGAAACTCTATCAATTTGTCATTTTTTTGGGCCCACATAACATACACTTCTGCCCTAAAACGATCGGTAAAAAATAAAATAAAAGATTTTTGTTATCCCTTTTTATATTTTAAAAAAACCACCTGTAAAGGGGTTTATAGCTTTTTTGAGCCAAAAACGTTTTGCTTGTCCTTTAAATTTTTTTTTTGATTTACTTATTTTTAAAAAACCCCCCCCCACCCCAGCTTTCCCTTGCACTTGGTTTAAACATTTAGAGATTTATTTTTTTTATCTAAGGATTATTTTATGTGTACACTCACGGTTTTAATAATACTTTTTTTTAATTTATTTTTTATAGTTTTTTTAATTTTTCTTTGTTGCTTTTTTTGATTTATTCGTCAGGGAAATACTGGGTTTATTAAACCAAAAAATAAAAAAAAATGAAATAAAAAAAAATTAAAAAAAATTGAAAAAAATGTAAAATAAATATAAAAAATTTTGCAAATATTTTCTTAATTTTCATCTATTTTTTTTGGGTATAAACCAGATTATTCCTTTTTTTTTTGAATAAAAAACGTTTTTTTGACCGTTTTTAAACATATTGAGTGTTTTATTACAATATTTTTTTTTTTATTTTATGAATTTTAAATTTTAAAAATTTTCCTTGAAAATTAATTGCAATTTTTTTACTTTAAATTTATTTGGTCGAATAGATTGGGCCTTTTTAGTCTTATGTAAAAAGAAAAACAGATAATTAAGGAAAAGAATATGAAATACAGATGTAGAATAAAATTTTTATACTTTTTTAACACATTCGAGTGAAAATTTATTACATTCGTCAAAAATTTATGTGCATGCAAAATTATTTATTTTTTCATTTTTAACACACGATACATACATTAAAACACATTGAGCAAGTTTATTAAAATTTTAAAACTTGGGAAAAATTTACAATTACTTAGTTTCCCCGGGAAAATTAAACGCATTTTAAAAAATTTTACCCTTTTAAATCTTAATTTATTCAATATTAAAAATTTTTTTTTAGTACTAATTTTAATCTATTATATGGAAAAAAAAAAAGAAAGACTTTTTAATTTAAATCCATTATAAATGGTTTTTTTTTTTGGTTGGAGATTTCGGGGTTCGGAAACGTCACGCCCAAAAAACCATTGGTTTAGTATGGTTTATGTAAGGCTTTCGGGAATTTTTTCATATGAAATTATTCAAGAAAGAAATTGCATTAAATTTTAGTGGGAAAACAAATATGTTGAGTTTTCCCAAATTTTTAACCGAGATCGCCGCAAAATACCGTATTCGTTGACTTAACTCCCCGTGACTTCTGGCATTCAGCAAACTCAAACAGGCACCCGGAAAAAGTTTTGAGTAATTGAAAACAAAAAATGAATCGCTAATTGAACTGAGTTATTTGATTAGCTTAGATTCGGGGATTACAGATCCCCAAAAGGCCAGACTACTGAAAATAGTATGTAGCTCTTTTGAAAGTCTTAAAAAAACACCAGAATGTGATCACAAAAGCCTTTGAGACCAACAATATCTACTTAATTATTTAACCTTTTTCCCACCCGTCGAGGGGGGTTTTAAAAGGGGGATCCCAAGTGCTGTTGATCTCGAAAAAGCGGCCAATGAAGAGGAAGTTTAGAGATGAATCTACCCCATTTTATCAAACCCACAGCTGAGTTTTGGGAAAAACCTTAACCTTAAAAAATAGACGCCGATAAAAATGACGTTCAACGGGGGGGCTAACCTTTTGATTTTCTGATTTTTGAGGGGAAAAGCTCACTTGACTTTGCGATTGTCTGAAAGCTGAGCTCCTTAGAACGCACGAAGAAAACGGGGCACCAGGGGGTCATTTTTGCCAGTTAAAACCACTAGTGGCTTTGGTAAAAGAAGACTAGTTAGCCTCCAAAACAAAAAAGAGGTTGCACTGGATACCTAAAATAAATTAGATATTTTAAATTTGTATGGAAATTCTATGGTTCTCGGCAAAAATATCGTATTTTTACAAAAATTAAAATTTTTATTTTATTCTCTTATATACTAAATCAAATTTTAACCCAAATATTAAAAATTACCATTTTTTTAGATATTTTAAAATATTTTGATGTTAGGTTTAGTGGGAAAAGAAATAGTATACCAAAAAAATTTGCAAACAAAAAAATTCCCACAAAACTCTTCATATTTTTCTTTATGTAGATCAGAACCAATATTTCGAGCCTCAACACCCAAAAAAAAAAATATCTTTTAAAAAGAAGAAAAAAAGACACACCGAAAAATTCCCACACTGACAACAACTAGGCCTTATGGCTAGTAGCGCGTTGAAACGGAATAAAGCCAAACAAAATACAAAAAAAAGGCCGCGAAAAAATGAATTCGAAATTTGTATTTACTTTATTTTATAGTTTTTTGTTTTTTTTTTCCTTTAAAGCGCACACTAAGACAAGGCTCCTGCATCCTTCGATTTGTGGATCAGCAAAGCATGGGCCCAAGCTTCAATCCCACCACAAAAATGCAGTGTAGCGGGGGTTTGGGGGTGGCATAATACAAAATGTTGAATAACTTTTTAAAACACAAAGGGTTTGGGTTTCTTCATAATACGTTGATTCCCACTGGGTTGGTAGCAAACGCGCAGTTTTTTTTTGATGTTTTTTCGCGGGCGTCGGGGTTGTTAAGGTTTTTGTATTTTTTTTAGAACTGGGTAGGTGTTTGAGGATTTTTAGTATTTTCTATCTGTGAAATTTTTTTTTTTTATAGAATTTAATCATTTATTCAAATATATGGAGGAGGGGAGATAAAAATGAAACTTTTTGATATTTCAATTCATTTTTATTGGGGTTCGGCCAGATTTCTAAAAAAATTGAAGAGGGGTTTTTTTTTTAAATTTTAATAATATGGAAAGCATAGTTTAGATATCAGGGGGGTTTTTAGGTTTTTGGAAAGAA
>NW_026092539.1:0-8985 GCF_024586455.1 Bactrocera neohumeralis | reverse complement strand
CTAACTTAAATAAGTGAAGTAAATGATTTAGAGAAACTCAATATCAATTGCTAAGTGTGTATATACAAGAATATCGACTTTGTACCCAAATATAAGATTGTGGAATTCTTCCAAATGCACTGCCGTTATAACTTTATATCCACTTCAGTAAGATGAAGAAGGTTAACTAACTTAGATATAAGATTGTGGAATTCTTCCAAATGCACTGCCGTTATAACTTTATATCCACTTCAGTAAGATGAAGAAGGTTAGTTAACCTAATTAAGTGAAGTAAATGATTTGAAGAAACTCAATATCAATTGCTTAAAGTGTATATACAAGAATATCGACTTTGTACCCAAATATAAGATTGTGGAATTCTTCCAAATGCACTGCCGTTATGGTTTTATATCCACTTCAGTAAGATGAAGAAGGTTAATTAACTTAAATAAGTGAAACAAATGATTTGACGAAACTCAATATCGATTGCTAAATGTGTGTATATACAAGAATATCGACTTTATACCTAAATATAAGAAGGTGAAATTCTTCCAAATGCACTGCCGTTATGGCTTTATATCCACTTCAGTAAGATGAAGAAGGTTAATTAACTTAAATAAGTGAAATAAAAGATTTAAAGAAACTCAATATCGATTGCTTAGTGTGTATATACAAGAATATCGACTTTATACCTAATTATAAGATTGTGGAATTCTTCCAAATGCGCTGCCGTTATGGCTTTGTATCCACTTCAGTAAGATGATGAAGGATACTTAACTTAATTAAGTGAAGTAAATGATTTGAGAAACTCAATATCAATTGCTAAGTGTGTATATACAAGAATATCGACTTTATACCTAAATATAAGATTGTGGAATTCTTCCAAATGCACTGCCGTTATGGCTTTATATCCACTTCAGTAAGATGAAGAAGGTTAATTAACTTAAATAAGTGAAGTAAATGATTTAGAGAAACTCAATATCAATTGCTAAGTGTGTATATACAAGAATATCGACTTTATACCCAAATATAAGATTGTGGAATTCTTCCAAATGCACTGCCGTTATAACTTTATATCCACTTCAGTAAGATGAAGAAGGTTAATTAACTTAAATAAGTGAAGTAAATGATTTAGAGAAACTCAATATCGATTGCTAAATGTGTATATACAAGAATATCGACTTTATACCTAAATATAAGATTGTGGAATTCTTCCAAATGCACTGCCGTTATGGCTTTATATCCACTTCAGTAAGATGAAGAAGGTTAATTAACTTAAATAAGTGAAGTAAATGATTTAGAGAAACTCAATATCAATTGCTTAAAGTGTATATACAAGAATATCGACTTTGTACCTAAATATAAGATTGTGGAATTCTTCCAAATGCACTGCCGTTATGGCTTTATATCCACTTCAGTAAGATGAAGAAGGTTAATTAACTTAAATAAGTGAAGTAAATGATTTGAAGAAACTCAATATCGATTGCTAAATGTGTATATACAAGAATATCGACTTTATACCTAAATATAAGATTGTGAAATTCTTCCAAATGCACTGCCGTTATGGCTTTATATCCACTTCAGTAAGATGAAGAAGGTTAATTAACTTAAATAAGTGAAGTAAATGATTTAAAGAAACTCAATATCGATTGCTTAGTGTGTATATACAAGAATATCGACTTTATACCTAAATATAAGATTGTGGAATTCTTCCAAATGCACTGCCGTTATGGCTTTATATCCACTTCAGTAAGATGAAGAAGGTTAATTAACTTAAATAAGTGAAGTAAATGATTTGAAGAAACTCAATATCGATTGCTAAATGTGTATATACAAGAATATCGACTTTGTACCCAAATATAAGATTGTGGAATTCTTCCAAATGCACTGCCGTTATAACTTTATATCCACTTCAGTAAGATGAAGAAGGTTAATTAACTTAAATAAGTGAAGTAAATGATTTAGAGAAACTCAATATCAATTGCTTAAAGTGTATATACAAGAATATCGACTTTATACCTAAATATAAGATTGTGGAATTCTTCCAAATGCACTGCCGTTATAACTTTATATCCACTTCAGTAAGATGAAGAAGGTTAATTAACTTAAATAAGTGAAGTAAATAATTTGAAGAAACTCAATATCGATTGCTTAAAGTGTGTATATACAAGAATATCGACTTTATACCTAAATATAAGAAGGTGGAATTCTTCCAAATGCACTGCCGTTATGGCTTTATATCCACTTCAGTAAGATGAAGAAGGTTAATTAACTTAAATAAGTGAAGTTAATGATTTAGAGAAACTCAATATAATTTGCTAAATGTGTATATACAAGAATATCGACTTTATACATTAATATAAGATTGCGGAATTCTTCCAAATGTACTGTAGTTGTGGATTTATATCACCTTCAGTAAGCTAAAGAAGGTTCACTAACTTAAATAAGTGAAGTAAATGATTTGAAGAAACTCAATATCGATTGCTAAATGTGTATATACATACAAGAATATCGACTTTGTACCCAAATATAAGATTGTGGAATTCTTCCAAATGCACTGCCGTTATAACTTTATATCCACTTCAGTAAGATGAAGAAGGTTAATTAACTTAAATAAGTGAAGTAAATGATTTAGAGAAACTCAATATCAATTGCTTAAAGTGTATATACAAGAATATCGACTTTATACCTAAATATAAGATTGTGAAATTCTTCCAAATGCACTGCCGTTATGGCTTTATATCCACTTCAGTAAGATGAAGAAGGTTAATTAACTTAAATAAGTGAAGTAAATGATTTGAAGAAACTCAATATCGATTGCTAAATGTGTATATACAAGAATATCGACTTTGTACCCAAATATAAGATTGTGGAATTCTTCCAAATGCACTGCCGTTATGGCTTTATATCCACTTCAGTAAGATGAAGAAGGTTAATTAACTTAAATAAGTGAAGTAAATGATTTGAAGAAACTCAATATCGCTTGATTAACGTGTATATACAAGAATATCGACTTTATACCTAAATATAAGAAGGTGAAATTCTTCCAAATGCACTGCCGTTATGGCTTTATATCCACTTCAGTAAGATGAAGAAGGTTAATTAACTTAAATAAGTGAAATAAAAGATTTAAAGAAACTCAATATCGATTGCTTAGTGTGTATATACAAGAATATCGACTTTATACCTAATTATAAGATTGTGGAATTCTTCCAAATGCACTGCCGTTATGGCTTTATATCCGCTTCAGTAAGATGAAGAAGGTTAATTAACTTAAATAAGTGAAGTAAATGATTTAGAGAAACTCAATATCGATTGCTTAGTGTGTATATACAAGAATTTCGACTATATACCTAATTATAAAATTGTGGAATTCTTCCAAATGCACTGCCGTTATAACTTTATATCCACTTCAGTAAGATGAAGAAGGTTAACTAACTTAAATAAGTGAAGTAAATGATTTGAAGAAACTCAATATCGATTGCTAAATGTGTATATACAAGAATATCGACTTTGTACCCAAATATAAGATTGTGGAATTCTTCCAAATGCACTGCCGTTATAACTTTATATCCACTTCAGTAAGATGAAGAAGGTTAATTAACTTAAATAAGTGAAGTAAATGATTTAGAGAAACTCAATATCAATTGCTAAGTGTGTATATACAAGAATATCGACTTTATACCTAAATATAAGAAGGTGAAATTCTTCCAAATGCACTGCCGTTATGGCTTTATATCCACTTCAGTAAGATGAAGAAGGTTAATTAACTTAAATAAGTGAAGTAAATGATTTTAAGAAACTCAATATCGATTGCTTAGTGTGTATATACAAGAATATCGACTTTGTACCTAAATATAAGATTGTGGAATTCTTCCAAATGCACTGCCGTTATGGCTTTATATCCACTTCAGTAAGATGAAGAAGGTTAATTTACTTAAATAAGTGAAGTAAATGATTTGAAGAAACTCAATATCGATTGCTTAAAGTGTATATACAAGAATATCGACTTTATACCTAAATATAAGAAGGTGAAATTCTTCCAAATGCACTGCCGTTATGGCTTTATATCCACTTCAGTAAGATGAAGAAGGTTAATTAACTTAAATAAGTGAAGTAAATGATTTTAAGAAACTCAATATCGATTGCTCATAGTGTATATACAAGAATATCGACTTTATACCTAAATATAAGATTGTGGAATTCTTCCAAATGCACTGCCGTTATAACTTTATATCCACTTCAGTAAGATGAAGAAGGTTAATTAACTTAAATAAGTGAAGTAAATGATTTAGAGAAACTCAATATCAATTGCTTAAAGTGTATATACAAGAATATCGACTTTATACCTAAATATAAGATTGTGGAATTCTTCCAAATGCACTGCCGTTATGGCTTTATATCCACTTCAGTAAGATGAAGAAGGTTAATTAACTTAAATAAGTGAAGTAAATGATTTAAAGAAACTCAATATCGATTGCTAAATGTGTATATACAAGAATATCGACTTTGTACCTAAATATAAGATTGTGGAATTCTTCCAAATGCACTGCCGTTATAACTTTATATCCACTTCAGTAAGATGAAGAAGGTTAATTAACTTAAATAAGTGAAGTAAATGATTTAAGAAACTCAATATCGATTGCTAAAGTGTATATACAAGAATATCGACTTTATACCTAAATATAAGAAGGTGAAATTCTTCCAAATGCACTGCCGTTATGGCTTTATATCCACTTCAGTAAGATGAAGAAGGTTAATTAACTTAAAGAAGTGAAGAAAATGATTTGAAAAAACTCAATATCGATTGCTTAGTGTGTATATACAAGAATATCGACTATATACCTAAATATAAGATTGTGGAATTCTTCCAAATGCACTGCCGTTATGGCTTTATATCCACTTCAGTAAGATGAAGAAGGTTAATTAACTTAAATAAGTGAAGTAAATGATTTGAAGAAACTCAATATCGATTGCTAAATGTGTATATACAAGAATATCGACTTTATACCTAAATATAAGATTGTGGAATTCTTCCAAATGCACTGCCGTTATAACTTTATATCCACTTCAGTAAGATGAAGAAGGTTAATTAACTTAAATAAGTGAAGTAAATGATTTAGAGAAACTCAATATCAATTGCTTAAAGTGTATATACAAGAATATCGACTTTATACCCAAATATAAGATTGTGGAATTCTTCCAAATGCACTGCCGTTATAACTTTATATCCACTTCAGTAAGATGAAGAAGGTTAATTAACTTAAATAAGTGAAGTAAATGATTTAAAGAAACTCAATATCGATTGCTAAGTGTGTATATACAAGAATATCGACTTTATACCTAAATATAAGATTGTGGAATTCTTCCAAATGCACTGCCGTTATGGCTTTATATCCACTTCAGTAAGATGAAGAAGGTTAATTAACTTAAATAAGTGAAGTAAATGATTTAAAGAAACTCAATATCGATTGCTAAGTGTGTATATACAAGAATATCGACTTTGTACCCAAATATAAGATTGTGGAATTCTTCCAAATGCACTGCCGTTATAACTTTATATCCACTTCAGTAAGATGAAGAAGGTTAATTAACTTAAATAAGTGAAGTAAATGATTTAGAGAAACTCAATATCGATTGCTTAAAGTGTATATACAAGAATATCGACTTTATACCTAAATATAAGAAGGTGAAATTCTTCCAAATGCACTGCCGTTATGGCTTTATATCCACTTCAGTAAGATGAAGAAGGTTAATTAACTTAAATAAGTGAAGTAAATGATTTAGAGAAACTCAATATCAATTGCTTAGTGTGTATATACAAGAATATCGACTTTATACCCAAATATAAGATTGTGGAATTCTTCCAAATGCACTGCCGTTATAACTTTATATCCACTTCAGTAAGATGAAGAAGGTTAATTAACTTAAATAAGTGAAGTAAATGATTTAGAGAAACTCAATATCAATTTCTAAAGTGTATATACAAGAATATCGACTTTATACCCAAATATAAGATTGTGGAATTCTTCCAAATGCACTGCCGTTATAACTTTATATCCACTTCAGTAAGATGAAGAAGGTTAATTAACTTAAATAAGTGAAGTAAATGATTTGAAGAAACTCAATATCGATTGCTTAAAGTGTATATACAAGAATATCGACTTTATACCTAAATATAAGATTGTGGAATTCTTCCAAATGCACTGCCGTTATAACTTTATATCCACTTCAGTAAGATGAAGAAGGTTAATTAACTTAAATAAGTGAAGTAAATGATTTGAAGAAACTCAATATCGATTGCTTAATGTGTATATACAAGAATATCGACTTTGTTCCTAAATATAAGAAGGTGGAATTCTTCCAAATGCACTGCCGTTATGGCTTTATATCCACTTCAGTAAGATAAAGAAGTTTAATTAACTTAAATAAGTGAAGAAAATGATTTGAAGAAACTCAATATCGATTGCTAAGTGTGTATATACAAGAATATCGACTTTGTACCTAAATATAAGATTGTGGAATTCTTCCAAATGCACTGCCGTTATAACTTTATATCCACTTCAGTAAGATGAAGAAGGTTAACTAACTTAAATAAGTGAAGTAAATGATTTAAAGAAACTCAATATCGATTGCTAAGTGTGTATATACAAGAATATCGACTTTATACCTAAATATAAGATTGTGGAATTCTTCCAAATGCACTGCCGTTATAACTTTATATCCACTTCAGTAAGATGAAGAAGGTTAATTAACTTAAATAAGTGAAGTAAATGATTTAGAAGAAACTCAATATCGAATTGCTAAATGTGTATATACAAGAATATCGACTTTATACCTAAATATATGAAGGTAAAATTCTTCTAAATGCTTTACCGTTATGGCTTTATATCCACTTCAGTAAGATGAAGAAGGTTAATTAACTTAAATAAGTGAAGTAAATGATTTAAAGAAACTCAATATCGATTGCTAAGTGTGTATATACAAGAATATCGACTTTATACCTAAATATAAGATTGTGGAATTCTTCCAAATGCACTGCCGTTATAACTTTATATCCACTTCAGTAAGATGAAGAAGGTTAATTAACTTAAATAAGTGAAGTAAATGATTTAGAGAAACTCAATATCAATTGCTTAAAGTGTATATACAAGAATATCGACTTTATACCTAAATATAAGAAGGTGAAATTCTTCCAAATGCACTGCCGTTATGGCTTTATATCCGCTTCAGTAAGCTAAAGAAGGTTCATTAACTTAAATAAGTGAAGTAAATGATTTGAAGAAACTCAATATCGATTGCTAAATGTGTATATACAAGAATATCGACTTTGTACCCAAATATAAGATTGTGGAATTCTTCCAAATGCACTGCCGTTATAACTTTATATCCACTTCAGTAAGATGAAGAAGGTTAATTAACTTAAATAAGTGAAGTAAATGATTTAGAGAAACTCAATATCGATTGCTAAAGTGTATATACAAGAATATCGACTTTATACCTAAATATAAGAAGGTGAAATTCTTCCAAATGCACTGCCGTTATGGCTTTATATCCACTTCAGTAAGATGAAGAAGGTTAATTAACTTAAATAAGTGAAATAAATGATTTAAAGAAACTCAATATCGATTGCTAAGTGTGTATATACAAGAATATCGACTTTATACCTAAATATAAGATTGTGGAATTCTTCCAAATGCACTGCCGTTATAACTTTATATCCACTTCAGTAAGATGAAGAAGGTTAATTAACTTAAATAAGTGAAGTAAATGATTTAGAGAAACTCAATATCAATTGCTAAATGTGTATATACAAGAATATCGACTTTATACCCAAATATAAGATTGTGGAATTCTTCCAAATGCACTGCCGTTATAACTTTATATCCACTTCAGTAAGATGAAGAAGGTTAACTAACTTAAATAAGTGAAGTAAATGATTTAAAGAAATTCAGTATCGATTGCTTAATGTGTATTTACAAGAATATCGACTTAATACCTAAATATAAGATTGTGGAATTCTTCCAAATGCACTGCCGTTATAACTTTATATCCACTTCAGTAAGATGAAGAAGGTTAATTAACTTAAATAAGTGAAGTAAATGATTTAGAAGAAACTCAATATCGATTGCTAAATGTGTATATACAAGAATATCGACTTTATACCTAAATATAAGATTGTGGAATTCTTCCAAATGCACTGCCGTTATAACTTTATATCCACTTCAGTAAGATGAAGAAGGTTAATTAACTTAAATAAGTGAAGTAAATGATTTAGAGAAACTCAATATCGATTGCTAAGTGTGTATATACAAGAATATCGACTTTGTACCTAAATATAAGATTGTGGAATTCTTCCAAATGCACTGCCGTTATAACTTTATATCCACTTCAGTAAGATGAAGAAGGTTAATTAACTTAAATAAGTGAAGTAAATGATTTAGAGAAACTCAATATCAATTGCTTAAAGTGTATATACAAGAATATCGACTTTATACCTAAATATAAGATTGTGGAATTCTTCCAAATGCACTGCCGTTATAACTTTATATCCACTTCAGTAAGATGAAGAAGGTTAATTAACTTAAATAAGTGAAGTAAATGATTTAGAGAAACTCAATATCAATTGCTAAGTGTGTATATACAAGAATATCGACTTTGTACCCAAATATAAGATTGTGGAATTCTTCCAAATGCACTGCCGTTATAACTTTATATCCACTTCAGTAAGATGAAGAAGGTTAATTAACTTAAATAAGTGAAGTAAATGATTTAGAGAAACTCAATATCAATTGCTTAGTGTGTATATACAAGAATATCGACTTTGTACCCAAATATAAGATTGTGGAATTCTTCCAAATGCACTGCCGTTATAACTTTATATCCACTTCAGTAAGATGAAGAAGGTTAACTAACTTAAATAAGTGAAGTAAATGATTTGAAGAAACTCAATATCGATTGCTTAAAGTGTATATACAAGAATATCGACTTTATACCCAAATATAA
>NW_026092538.1:0-7080 GCF_024586455.1 Bactrocera neohumeralis | reverse complement strand
ACCATTTGTTTCTCCAATTTCTCGAGCCAAATTGAAAAAGGAAACGAATCTTTGGGGGAAACCATGAAAACGGTTTAAACATCGGCTCAAAACCGCGCCTTTTTGCCCGGGCCCAAAAACGCCAATTATGGGTCATCCGCCAAACAGCCCGATTTGGGAACCCAATGACTTTTTTTTATTCCCCCGTTAAAAGAAAAATGGGGGCCAACGTTTTTTCGTCCCAGAAGAGGGTTTGAAGTTTCAAAACCATTTTTTGGGGGGTTTTCCCCAACGAGGAAAAAGTGTTTGAAAATTGGTTGCGCATGAAAAAGTGTAAAAATTTTTGATGAAAAATTTAGGGGAAAAACAAAAAAACCATTTTCGTTGATAAATTTTCCCTATTTTCATTATTGGGCCAAAAATAAAAGAGCCTCGGAACCCAGCCCACGCGGGTTATAGCCGAGTTTTCAACAGCGCGCCAATGTTTTTTTTCCGCTATTTGGGGAGGGAGTTTCCCAAAAAAGACCCGGTTTTTTCTCCACCTTGTCTTTCTTTCCTTTCTCCCCCCGATTACGTTTCGGAATAGACTTCCGAGCTGGACCCGCCGCTGTTTTTAAATTTTGGGCGGTTTTGTCGATGTCGAGGGTTATTTGCCAGTTTTTAGTTGGAAATCGTCAAATTTTAATTTTTGGGGTTTTTAATATTTGGACCAAGATAGAAAAAATTTTAAAAGATTTTGAAGAGACTGAACAGTGATGGGGGAAACCCGACGCGAATTCGACGAGGGGTTTTGATTCGGGGACGGGAAGAATCCCCCCTTTCGCCACTACCAGGCCCAAGGTTTAAATTTCTTTGTCGAACCCGGGAGGAAAACAAAACCAAGGCGCGGTTGTTATGGCCACTTTTGTAGAAAATTGTAAGTTTCCAGTTTGCACAATGGGAGAGTCTCCTTAGTCTCATAGAGAATTTTCCACTCGTTTTTTTTCCTTCGAGGCGAAAGGTAAATCAGCGATATATTGAAGAAACTGTTTTGATCGTTCATCCACCTGGGGGAATGCCGGGGCTCGGCGTCGGATTTTCTTCGCCATAAATCCCAAAACCAAATTTTTGCCTTTTATATGGGAAAAGGGAAAACCCAAGGGGGGATGATTACCCCTTTAGCCCCCCTTGAAGGGAAAGTTTTTTTTCGACTACCCAAAGAACACTTGATCTAAGATCGAAGTCGTGAGTTCCCCCGCAATTTGGAGGAGAACTTTCCCCCACTTGCTTGAACTTCTACACATGGCCCATACTTCGTCGCACACTGTACGTAATAAACAGTGAAATTCCTCAAAAACCGGGATGTCCCCGTCGAAAATTTTTTTGTCCAGCTAGGAGCTGTCCATATTTTGGTGGCGTGTGTTTTTTTTTGAGTCAGAAGCCCCAACTAAAAACTATTTTTTCCCGGAAACAATAAGGACCCAATGTCAGTCAAGGGGAAAGAATGGCAATAAAAGGCGAACCAGACAAAAGTCAATTTTTTATTGTGATTTTTTGGAAACAAAAGTTAAAAAAAATTAAAAAAAATAGTTATTTGAAATTGTAAAAAAAAATTTTTAAATTTTTTTTATGAAATTTTTGTCCTTTTTCCAGGGGAAAATTTTAAAACAAAATTTATCACCAAAAACAAATTAGTGCCCTTTCCTTCATTGGAACATATTTCCTTTTATGTTGGTTTTTGGAATTAATTATGAAACTATTAATGAAAAGTTTTTTCGGGAAATTTTCCGGTTAGGGGAAGGTCCAGTTATAATGGGCCAATATTTCGGACATTTGCTTACGAAGTATTTGGGTTATTTTAAAAAAGAGTTTTTAAGATTTTTTGGGGGAAAATTTTTAAAAATATTTGGTTTTTAAATTTAGACACTTTTTACATTTTGACGGGAAGTATTTATAAAAAACATTGGTGCATGGTATTAGGAACCAAAGGATATGGTGGGCCATTTTTCGGGAAAAATACCCCCAATAGTCCGAAATTTAGTAAAAATTTGGGAAAAAATTGTTTTCATGGGAAAATGGATCCTGACGATATTAAAAATTTTTTTTGAAAATGAAAAGATAAAAATTTAAACCCATGGAAGATTTTTCGGACAAAAGCTCTGCCGGATTCATCCCAAAGGGGGGCCCTTTCCCCCATAAAACCAAACAATAAAGAAAGAATCGGACGTTTCGACTCAGTTTCCCCATTTAAAAAATTTTATTTTGCACACCAGATAAGCCAAAAAAAGCACCAAAATTCCCCTTCTTGGTGATTTCGTGTGTTTTCCCAAAAGGGAAAGAAAATATTTCAGAAATTCCGACTTTAAAGTGTTAAATTGATTGTTTAATCAATGACAAAGTTCAAGGCCCAGCACTTTGGGGAAATAATATATCCCCTTCCCCCCCCGTGGTAAAAAAAATGGGTTTTTATACGACGCTGTTACCGGAATAAACGGGGAGAGCCAGTTGCCCAAAAAGTTTAAGTATTGTGCGTCGATCGATTTACATCTTTCATTACATTGTTCCATTGATAACATGAAAAACTTGAATACGTGACACTAATGTTTAAGCAGAATGGGGCTTTTGGATTTTCCACTTTTTCACAAAAATAAAAATTAATAACTGTCTGTTTTATTCATAATTTTTTTCCCCGGTTTTAATTTTTGGAAAGAATTTATATTTTTAAAAGTTTTTACTTATTTGTACCACCCAACATTCCGGGGGGTACAAAATTACCACCACCCCCAGACCACGCGATTATTGTTTTTAAAATTTTCCCTTTAACAATAACTTACAAAAGACCTTAATAACCAACCCAATCAAAAATTTTGTTTTTTGCATTTTGCTTTGTAGAAAGGGGTCGAATGGGGAAAAATGAAAAGAAAAAAAGGGAAGAAGCAAGCGCCCGATTAAATTTTTCTTTAATTTTTGGGAATATGTTTTTTTGAAAATGGTTTAAACAAAAATTTTTTCAAAAGGGCTGATTCACTTTTCTGGTAGAGATATAAAAAAACAAGTATGTATAGTACAAAAAATATCTATAGTTATTAAAAGCCATTTTGGGGGAAAAAATGATGAGGGAAAATCCTTATATTTTTTGGGGGGTAAAAACCAAAATTTTTGATGCTCATCATCGTTTTTTTATTTGGATTTTTGTATTATTTTTTTGGGGTTAGAATTTTCCATACAATTATTTTCTTTTATACAAAATTTTTTTTTGAGTCCTTTTGAATAAATTTTAATTTTACTATACATACACAATATTCTAACTAAATATACAGCAAAATACCGGGGAATGCAAAATTTTGTAAAGTATTTGGGACATAACCGTCAACCCCACTTGCGTCTGTTTCTTTAACTTTCCTTTTTTCCCTCCTTTTTTTTCCTTCCCCAGTAAAAGGGCACGTAAAACCAAAACCCCCAGACAGCCAACGATTACGGGAGCTTTTTTTTCAATGTTTTATAATGTAATTGTGTTATATAGAAATATTAAAATTTTCCCCCCCCCGATTTTTTTATCTGTTCGGGAAATTTCGTTTTACTTACAAAAAATCCCCCTTGTATTTATTAAAATACATATGTACGTAATCAAAATTTGTTTTTCCCCAATTTTATACAATTTTTCTCCCTGGAGTTCCTTTTCCCATTCAGCACAAATTTTTTTTTTGACTAGTAAAATATTAACCAGGCAGAAGTCACCCTTTTCCCCGTCCCCGTTTCCCACCCCGGGACCGCCAGCCAAAAAAGAAAGTTGCCGCAGACTTGACAAAACCACTTCAAAATTAAATTTCTTTTTTTCCTTTTTAGAATTTGTGGACTTTAAACAGAAAATTAGGTTGGAAGACAAAATGATGTCTTAACGGAAACATTTCTACTATATTTTTTAGAGTTAAAAAAATTTTCCAAAAAGCCAGAAAATGGGTTAAAAAAAAATATAAATTATTTTATTACCCTGTTTATGGTTAATTTTAAAGATATTCCCAGAATAAACCCCTTTTTTGAAAAAACGGAAAAATTGAATTGAGGGTTTTTTAATGGGTTTTTTTTTCGAATTTTTTTTTTAATATTAATAAAAGGGGATACCACCGTGGGGGGAAAGGAGACGCATCTACAGACAGAAAAAGAAGGGGAAAGCGGGGAGAGAAAAGGGGTGGATAAGCTGCCGAAGGGGTAATGTTTTTGAAAATTCACAAAAAATTGGGGGGGTTTTTCAAATTTTTAAACCGGAGCATACTTTTAGAACCCCAAAATGATCATAACCATGCCCAGAGCATTTAAAAAAATGGGGGAAACTTTCCCCCAGCCTCGGAATGGCAGTGAACCCCAAAACCAGAGCAAGGGGAACCCGGGTTTCCCCAACCCATAACCCGGGGTGGGGCAGAGCCCCTTGTCGGGCCAGGGAAAAAGAAAACCCAAAAAGGGGGGATTTTTTGGGTACCCGGGGATTAAAAAACGCGCGAAGAACTGGGGGAGCATGCATCGTTTTTTTTAAAAAATGGTCGGGCGAAAGATGCCCAACGATTGGGAATTTTTTAAATGTGCCCCCCACCAACCCCTAAAAAAAGACCCCCAACCCGCGCCAACTACTGTGGGTGTTTTTTAAAATCGGGATATAAGGTTCCCCCTTTTTCGGTTTTTTTTGAAAAAAAAGCCCCACCGCCAAAACCGGGTTGGGTTCCATCAGGGGGCTGGGAGACCCCCGGGAAATCAACAACCGACCAAAATTTCACCATGCCCCTTTAACGAAAAAGACCTGTGAAAGGAGAATCGACAAAAATTTCGTTTTAAAGCCGCTTTCGGCAGCACGAAAAAGGGTTGCCTTTGCCGGGGATGCCCAATGGATCCCGAAAACCAAACGGTTGAAAACCGATGGGGGCCCACAAAAAGTTTTCCTTCAGGTTTTGGGGAACCTTTCCCCGGGCCGTTCGAATAAAACCCAGACCCGCAAGACGATTTATCGTGCGACCCCTTTTTCAACCTGCTTCGGGAAAAAGTTCGAGCTTAAAACCCAAACAGAAAAGGGAAAATTTTCCCAAAGGGGTTGTCCCAAACAGCCCCAAAAACCCGGTTATTTGCTTTCCCCCGGCGGGAAAGGGGGCACGGGAAAAGGGGTCTGGCAAGGTAACGAGGGCAAGACGAAATTTTCCCCTGCAAAAAAAAACAAACAGCCGCGCATTTCGTTTCCCCTTTTCACGTCCCCGTTGACAGTCATATTTTGAAGTTGTAGAAAATTTCCTCATTTGGGAAACCCAAAAGTTTTTACACCCCCCCTTTTTAAATGTCACCCTGAAACCCAACCAGGATTTTTCTTGAAAAGGGTGGGGTTTGGCCCGATGGAAAATTGAAAAAAAAGCCCTTTCCGACGAAAAAAACCAAACCTAAAAAGTGGGTTTTAAAATTCCTGAATTGCTATATGGGGGAAGAGGTTTCTACAAACAAACCGATGAGTTGACGTTACGAGTTTCGAGAGAAAGGCCCTTTGGCAAAAAGATTTATGGCCTTGGCCCGGCGAATAGGTTTTCCCGATGGAACGATGAGCGTACGAGACTTTTAACGCTTGACATAGTTCAGCAATTAAAAGAAGGGGCAAAGCTGGTTGGTTTTTGTCCGATGGACGAAAACACCAGCTCAAAAAAAGATTGACCCCAGTACTCCCCGGTGGAAAGGGGAAGGGGAAGACCTCCCACCTGTTGGGGACCAAGGGAAGGCCCCGGCTACGTTTGGAAAATATCCAATTGGCGCCAGGGGAAAAAGGAAGAAACGACTGGCGCGGGGGTTTTTAAACCCTCGCCCATAATCGCGTGGGATGTTCACCCCAACCCAAGAAGGGGAAAGAAGATACCTATTATACCCAAAATTTTTTTTAAAATTTTTTTTGATTCACTTTTTAAGAGGGACTTTTAATCAAAAAAAAATTTGTTGGAGGATAATATATTAAATTTTTGGTGTTTTTATTAAATAGTATTTAAAAATTTTCCCATATAAAAAACGTTTAAAAAATTTCCAAAAAAATTTTCGCGGAAAGGGATTTTGGCAATCCTGGTTTTGCGAAGAATCTTGTGATTTAAATCATTATACTAAAAAATTTTGTGGCGTTATTTGAATTCCAAAGGGTTTTTGGGAATAACGCAGACCCTTTTTTAAACCTTTTTTTAATTTTTGAATGCTATTTATGACTTGATTCAGTGTAAAAATCCTCGGAAAAAATTTGGGGTTTATCGAATTGTTCTTTGGTTTTTAAATCATGTTATATTTGAACCAAATTGTATCGATCGTACTTCCATTTAAATAAAAAAATTTGGGAAATTTTTGGGCACACAAAATTATAACGGAAATTTGTACGGAAACGAAACTTTGTTTCCCGTTTTTTCTTTTGGAAAAAAAAATGTTTAAACCCAAGGTCTGCATGAGGTTTAATCGCCTAGTAAACCAAAAAACGGGTTTCTGATGAGAAGAAAATTTACAAAACCCTGAAAAAAAAGAAATAGCAACAAAAAAAACAATAATGAATTATGAAAAAATAACTTTGGGGAAACCGGGGGCAAAAAATTTTTAAAACAAAAATAAAGAGCAAAGACAGATATGATTTAAGCCCAACAACGAAAAATAATATATTAAAAGCTAAAAAAAAATTTCGAATAAAAATTTTTTTCACGAAAATATTTAAAAATTTGTATCTACTATGCTTTTCTGTTTATTTTTGTATGTGACAAAAAAAAGTCACTGGTTGGGGCGAAATAATGCAAAAAGAATGTTTTTCAAAAGTGCGCCAAAATTTACATACGGGGGAGCAGGCTCAATGGGTTTGGGGCGAAAAAGTTACAATCAAAGCGTTTTTGTCAACTGTGCGACTTCGTTGCTTGAAAGGGGGGTGGCAAAAAGAGGTTGGGGGGCGCTCGGCTTTTATGAAGGATGTGAGACAACTTTGGAAATTGGTCGTTTGAAGACAAAGAATCCCGGGCCCCAAAACAGAGCGCCAACCCCCAACCAAGCCAATTTTTGCCGCCCCTTTCCCCGCGGCCCCCCCCGTCCACTTCCCCACCGCTTTTTCTTCTGGCATACTGAACACCACACCAACTACGG
>NW_026092537.1:0-1698 GCF_024586455.1 Bactrocera neohumeralis | reverse complement strand
CAAAAAACAACATTTGTTTGTGAACACTATTGCTAGACAAATGTTGAAACAAAAATGTGATTTTCTCAAAAAGCTACATTTGTTTGTGAACACTATTGCCACGCTCCTGGTAGGGGTAGAGAATAGGTTAGGAACCTTCCTAAAAGCTCTTTAAATAATCTAACCGATGTTATTTATTTGCCCCCTGCGTCGACCTTTACGCTCCTAGTAGGGGTAGAGAATAGGTTAGGAACCTTCCTAAAAGCTCTGTAAATTATCTAACCGATGTTATTTATTTGACTCGCCTGCGTCGAATACTTTAGCCGCTAGAGCGTTTAAAATGTTGAAACAAAAATGTGATTTTCTCAAAAAGCTACATTTGTTTGTGAACACTATTGCCACACTACTGGTAGGGGTAGAGAATAGGTTAGAGACCTTCCTAAAAGTTCTTTAAATAATCTAACCGATGTTATTTATTTGACTCGCCTGCGTCGAATACTTTAGCCGCTAGAGCGTTTAAAATGTTGAAACAAAAATGTGATTTTCTCAAAAAGCTACATTTGTTTGTGAACACTATTGCCACGCTCCTGGTAGGGGTAGAGAATAGGTTAGAGACCTTCCTAAAAGTTCTTTAAATAATCTAACCGATGTTATTTATTTGACTCGCCTACGTCGAATACTTTAGCCGCTAGAGCGTTTAAAATGTTGAAACAAAAATTGTGATTTTCTCAAAAAGCTACATTTGTTTGTGAGCACTATTGCCACACTACTGGTAGGGGTAGAGAATAGGTTAGAGACCTTCCTAAAAGCTCTTTAAATAATCTAACCGATGTTATTTATTTGACTCACCTGCGTCGAACACCTTAGCCGCTAGAGCGTTTACAAAGTTAAAAGAAAAATGTGATTTTCTCAAAAAGCTACATTTGTTTGTGAACACTTTTGCCACGCTCCTGGTAGGGGTAGAGAATAGGTTAGGAACCTTCCTAAAAGCTCTGTAAATTATCTAACCGATGTTATTTATTTGACTCGCCTGCGTCGAATACTTTAGCCGCTAGAGCGTTTAAAATGTTGAAACAAAAATGTGATTTTCTCAAAAAACTACATTTGTTTGTGAACACTATTGCCACGCTCCTGGTAGGGGTAGAGAATAGGTTAGGAACCTTCCTAAAAGCTCTGTAAATTATCTAACCGATGTTATTTATTTGACTCGCCTACGTCGGTAATACTTTAGCCGCTAGAGCGTTTAAAATGTTGAAACAAAAATGTGATTTTCTCAAAAAGCTACATTTGTTTGTGAACACTATTGCCACGCTCCTGGTAGGGGTAGAGAATAGGTTAGGAACCTTCCTAAAAGCTCTGTAAATTATATAACCGATGCTATTTATTTGACTCGCCTACGTCGAATACTTTAGCCGCTAGAGCGTTTAAAATGTTGAAACAAAAATGTGATTTTCTCAAAAAGCTACATTTGTTTGTGAACACTATTGCCACGCTCCTGGTAGGGGTAGAGAATAGGTTAGGACCTTCCTAAAAGCTCTTTAAATAATCTAACCGATGTTATTTATTTGACTCGCCTACGTCGAATACTTTAGCCGCTAGAGCATTTAAAATGTTGAAACAAAAATGTGATTTTCTCAAAAAGCTACATTTGTTTGTGAACACTATTGCCACGCTCCTGGTAGGGGTAGAGAATAGGTTAGGAACCTTCCTAAAAGCTCT
>NW_026092536.1:0-6487 GCF_024586455.1 Bactrocera neohumeralis | reverse complement strand
AAGGGGACATAAAGCCATAACGGCAGCTCTTTTGGAAAAATTAGACAATCTTATATTCATGTATAAAGGCGATTTTCTTGTATATACACATTTGGCGGTCGGTATTGAGTTGCTTCAAATCATTAACATCAAATATTTAAGTTAATTAGCTTATTCATCTTATCGAAAGCCATACCGGCAGTGCATTTGGAAGAATTCGACAATCTTATATTCAGTTATAAAGTCGATTTTCTTGTATACACACACTTAGCAGTCGTTATTGTCTTCTTCTTCTTAATTGGCGTAGACACCGCTTACGCGATTATAGCCGAGTTAACAACAGCGCGCCAGTCGTTTTTGCCGCTACGTGGCGCCACTGATATTCCAAGCGTAGCCAGGTCCTTTTCCACCTGGTCCTTCCAACGGAGTGGAGGTCTTCCTGTTCCTCTGCTTCCCCCGGCGGGTGCAGCGTCGAATACTTTCAGAGCTGGAGTGTTTTCGTCCATTCGGGCAACATGACCTAGCCAGCGTAGGGGGGCCGCAACGCGAAAAAACCGGCGCCCCCCAAATAAATCCTTTTCCGCAGAAACTTTTTTCCGAAAAATTTTCCAAAAACCCAAAAACTCACCCAGTTGTTGAAAAACTCCAAAAAAAAAAAAAAAGCCTTTTTGCCACCAAAAAAATATAAACGGGAAAAACCGGGGGAATTTAAATAAACCCGACTTTTTTAAAATTTGGCTTTGGGTTCCCCGTCGGGGGAGGACCAAATTTTCAAATTGGGGCCTATTTCATTTCCCCGAAGTTACACCTTTTGTTGGAAAGAAGTTAACCGCTTTGTTGGCCCCATTAAAATTTAAAAAGACATTTAAGGGGGCCTTCGTTTTGCCCCGGGCTGGGTTTTTTCTCCGGGACAGGTTGAAAAGTCAAATAGGGTCGTTTCTGAAACCCCCTTTTTGGGAAATTAACCCCTTGGGAGAGGTCCTTCCCTGACCTGACGGAGCTGTGTTGTTCACAGGAGTCGCCTTGTCTGAAACCTCGTTTGTATCGAAACGCTCCTCCCTGGAGAGGTCCTTCCTGATCCTGACGGAGCTTGTTGTTCTACACAGCCGTATTAGTTTTTGGGGGATACCAAATTCGACATCGCGGCATAAAGCTGCAGCTCCTTTTCGTGCTGTTTGAAAGCAGCTTTGAAATCGACGAAGAGGTGGTGTCGATTCTCCTTTCACGGGTCTTTTCCAAGATTTGGCGCATGGTGAATATCTGGTCGGTTGTTGATTTGCCAGGTCTGAAGCCACACTGATAAGGTCCAATCAGTTTGTTGACGGTGGGCTTTAATATTTCACACAATACGCTCGATAGAACCTTATATGCGATGTTGAGGAGGCTAATCCCACGGTAGTTGGCGCAGATTGTGGGGTCTCCTTTTTTATGGATTGGGCATAGCACACTTAAATTCCAATCGTTGGGCATGCTCTCGTCCGACCATATTTTACAAAGAAGCTGATGCATGCACCTTATCAGTTCTTCGCCGCCGTGTTTGAATAGCTCGGCCGGCAATCCGTCGGCCCCTGCCGCTTTGTTGTTCTTCAGGCGGGCAATTGCTATTCGAACTTCTTCATGGTCGGGTAATGGAACGTCTGCTCCATCGTCATCGATTGGGGAATCGGGTTCTCCTTCTCCTGGTGTTGTGCGTTCACTGCCATTCAGCAGGCTGAGAAGTGTTCCCTCCATAATTTAAGTATGCTCTGGGCATCAGTGACTAGATCACCTTTAAGGGTTCTACAAGAGTATGCTCCGGTCTTGAAACCTTCTGTAAGCCGCCGTGTTTTGTCGTAGAATTTTCGAGCATTACCCCTGTCGGCCAGCTTATCAAGCTCTTCGTACTCACGCATTTCGGCCTCTTTCTTCTTCTGTCTGCAAATGCGTCTCGCTTCCCTCTTCAACTCTCGGTATCTATCCCATCCCGCACGTGTAGTGGTCGATCGTAACGTTGCGAGGTAGGCAGCCTGTTTTCTCTCCGCTGCGACACGGCACTCCTCGTCGTACCAGCTGTTCTTTTGCACTTTCCGAAAACCAATGGTTTCGGTTACAGCTGTACGTAAGGAGTTTGATATGCCGTCCCACAGTTCCTTTATACCGAGTTGTTGACTAGTGCTCTCAGAGAGCAGGAGTGCAAGCCGAGTAGAAAATCGTTCGGCTGTCTATTGTGATTGCAGCTTCTCGACGTCGAACCTTCCTTGTGCTTGGTGGCGCGCGTTTTTTGCTGCACAGAAGCGGGTGCGAATCTTAGCTGCAACAAGATAGTGGTCCGAGTCGATGTTAGGACCTCGGAGCGCACGCACATCTAAAACACTGGAGACGTGTCTTCCATCTATCACAACATGATCGATCTGGTTGGTAGTTTTTCGATCCGGAGACAACCAGGTAGATTGATGAATCTTCTTATGCTGGAATCTAGTACTACAGATAATCATATTTCGGGCCCCGGCGAAGTCAATCAGCCTCAACCCATTTGAGGATGTTTCGTCGTGGAGGCTGAATTTACCGACCGTAGTGCCAAATATACCTTATTTGCCCACCCTGGCGTTAAAGTCGCCAAGCACGATTTTGACATCGTGGCGGGGGCAGCTCTCATAAGCGCGCTCCAAGCGCTCATAGAAGGCATCTTTGGTCACATCGTCCTTCTCTTCCGTCGGGGCGTGGACGCAAATCAGCGATATGTTGAAGAACCTCGCTTTGATGCGGATTGTGGCTAGACGTTCATTCACCGGAGTGAATGATAGTACTCGGCGACGGAGTCTCTCTCCCACCACGAATCCAACACCAAACTTGCGCTCCTTTATATGGCCACTGTAGTAAATGTCACAAGAGACGAGCTCTGTCCTTGTCCCGTCCATCGCATTTCTTGTACGGCGGTGATGTCAGCCTTTATTTTTGCGAGGACATCAACCAGCTGGGCAGCGGCACCTTCCCCATTAAGGGACCGGACATTCCAGGTGCATGCCCTTAACTCGTAGTCCTTATTTCGTTTGCCATGGTCGTCATCAAAAGGGGGGTCTCTCATCCGAGGCTGCTGTTGGTTTTTCATTGGGGTGAGCTTTTTACGTGGCGGGTCCCAAACCCAGCGCACAACCCTATGTAGGGGATGTTTCGCCTTCTCACTTTAGCTCGCCTTCGAACGGATGTTCTTAGGCTACCCAGAGGATACTTGGTAAAAGACGGGAAATAGTGAGCTGCTTGAGCCATGTGTAAAATAATCGTTTCTGGCCACTCCCAAGTGAATGGCGATCAGAGAACTTTCCTCACTTGCGTGAACTTCTACCCATGACTGAAGAGGGTTAATTGACTTAAATATGTTAAACTAATGATGTAAAGCAACTCAATATCGACTGCTAAATGTGTATATACAAGAAAATCGACTTTACACCTGAATATAAGATTGTTGAATTCTTCCAAAAGCACTGCCGTTATGGCTTTATGTCAACTTCGGTAAGATGAAGTTAATTATAACGACCGCTAAATGTGTATGTAGAAGCAAACCGACTTTATAACTGAATATAAGATTGTCGAGATTTTCCAAATGCACTGCTGTTATGGCTTTATGTCAACTTCGGTGAGATGAAGGAAGCTAAATAACTTAAATATGTCAAACTAATGATTTAAAGCAACTCAACATCGACTGCTAAATGTGTATATACAAGAAAATCGACTTTATACCTGAATATAAGATTGTCGAATTCTTCCAAATGCACTGCCGTAATGGCTTTATATCAACTTCAGTAAGATGAAGAAGGTTAATTAACTTAATATTTGATGTTAATGATTTGAGGCAACTCAATATCGATTGCTAAATGTGTAAATACAAGAAAATCGACTTTATACCTTAATATAAGATTGTGGAATTCTTCCAAGTGCACTGCCGTTATGGCTTTATGTCCACTTCAGCAAAATGAATACGACTAATTAGCTTAAATATGTTAAACTAATGATTTAACCCTAGAGAAGGCGCGCTAAGAGCATTTTGCTCACACAATTTTTTAATTGAAAAAATTTCTATGTTCTATGTTATTGCACCACTTGTTGCGCTCAGTACCTTCGCACAAAGTTGTGTTCCACTTGTTCACAATCACTCGCTGTAATCAGTGCATGTTTTAAAGTGTTGATAGGTGGCTGTTTATTTAGTGCGGTAATTTGCTCACTACGCGACAAACTACGTAAGTTTTTTTTGCTTTGCCAATAGCTCAAGTTTTCCCATTGAAAGTAGTGGTTTGCAACAATTTTAGCACACGTATGTAATTAAAATGGAAAGCAAGCGTTGTTGCCGTGCTGGGGATGTATCACATATTACGTCGTGGTTAGAAGAAGTTTCAGCCGATGAAGAATTAGAACAGGACGATGACCATTTTCTCCCTGAAAGTGATTGCGAGAGCATTCATGGTGATCACAATACTGACACTAATCAATCTGTTGATGATTTGAAAGAGAATTTCCTTAACGGTTTTGAGGAGGCCCCACGTGGAAAACGCACATTTTATTGGGGCAGAGATAAAAACACAAAATGGGCGCTTAGTCGTCCTGTTCCTAATGTTCGCACTAGGCAGTGCAACATTATAACGCATCTGCCAGGTGTGAAAGGCATTGCGAAAACTGCAGAAACACCAATACAATGCCTTGCTTTGTTTCTGACTGATTCATTGATCTCAAAAATTGTCAGATATACAAATTTATATATTGAAAAAATAAGTGATGCATATGGACGTGACAGAGATTGTAAATCAACAGATTCTGTCGAGTTAAATGCATTTATAGGTATCTTATACATGGCTGGGTTAAAGAGAATGAACCATACAAATTTAAAAGAGGTGTGGCTTCAAGACGGCAATGCTCCAGATATTTTCAAAGCCACAATGTCCTTGAAACGATTTCTGTTTTTAATTCGTGTAACTAGATTTAATGACGTTGACTTACGTTCACTTAAAAGTGAAGTTGATAACTTAGCCGCTTTTCGTGAAATATTTGACGACTTCAACAAATCCTGTGGTGACTGTTATACTCCTGGAGAATACTGCACTATTGACGAAATGCTTGAATCGTTTAGAGGACGATGCAAGTTCAGAGTATATATTCCCAATAAACCTGCCAAGTACGGCATAAAAATTAATGCATTAGTCGACGCAAGAACTCTTTACACTTGTAAAATGGAGGTATATTGTGGTAAACAGCCATCCGGCCCTTATCAGCTCGATAATATAGCTGCCAATATCGTAAAGAGAATCGCTGCACCAATTTTAAATACCGGAAGAAATTTAACTATGGACAATTATTTCGTTTCTATTCCCTTAGCTGATGAGCTGTACAAACAATATAGAACCACTATTCTAGGAACAATCCGAAAAAATAAAAAAGAAATTCCACCACAATTTATTACCAGTAAAGGAAGATCAACCCCAGATACAATGGTTGCATATGCCGAAAACAAGCTTCTTGTTTCCTACATTCCAATAAAGAAAAATAAAAAAGTCGTACTGATGCTTTCATCCTTTCATGCGGATGGCCAGTTAAATAATGAGTCCGATGATAACAACAAACCCGAAGTAATATTGTTTTACAATAGAACAAAGAGAGGTGTAGATACCGTCGCCCAGAAGAAAGGAATGTACTCAGTTTCCCGTAAAACTTGCAGATGTCCAATGAGGCTATTTTTTACTCTGCTTGACATAGCTGGTATAAATGCGCAGATTATTTATAAGGGAAATACGGAGAACTTAACTCAGAGAAGGACTTTCTTGAAAGAAGTGGCCCTCGACATGATAAAACCACATATTGTAAAGCGGCAAGCTATTCAAATTTTACCAAAACATCTAACCATTCAATGGAACGCACTGCACCAGGTCTTGATTCACCAAACCAGTCTAAAGAAAACGGCTTTTGTGATTTCTGCCCCAGAAGGAAAAATTTTCTCAGAATAGTGATATATAGCCATGTAAATACTTTATATACGTATAATAATAATTTTTTGTATGATCTCCATAACAAATCTCAAATTTTTTCTTATGTTTTGTACAATTGAATTACCTTTATATTTTATTTTTGTTTCTGTCAAATAAGAAACAGTTTTTAAGCTTAAGGCTCAGTAATGGTATTTAGTTTAAATTTAAATATGTAACACTTTATTAATATAAACGTAACTGAATATTTTCAGTACGTGAGCAAAATGCTCACGCGCGACAATGCATGTCAGTCTGCGGAGCGCGCCTTCTCTAGGGTTAAAGCAACTCAATATCGACTGCTAAATGTGTGTGTACAAGAAAATCGACATTATACCTAAATATAAGATTGTCGATTTCTTCCAAATGCACTGCCGTTATGGCTTTATGTTAACTTCAGCAAGATGAAGAAGGTTAATTAACTTAAATATTTGATGCTTATGATTTGAAGCAACTCAATATCGACTGCTGAATGTGTATATACAAGAAAATCGACTTTATACCTGAATATAAGATCGTCT
>NW_026092535.1:0-7090 GCF_024586455.1 Bactrocera neohumeralis | reverse complement strand
AGCTGTGCCAGCCGGCAACCACGACGAAAGACGATGAGAGAGAGAGACGATATGTCGGGGTTTTTTCCATTTTTTTGAGTTTCCAAAACCAAAATTTTCGCCCTTTTCAGGGGTGTTTGGGCCCAACGGTACACTGTTAGGTCGGAAAAACCCAAAATTTTTTTTGGGCACTGGGATAAAAACGGAAAACAAAAAAGGGATCCCCAAAATTTTTTTGTTGGTAAGTTTTGTTAAGTATTTATACTCCAGTGGGGGCCCTTTTGGGCCCCCGGCTGTTCGCCGCGAAGTGCAAGTGAAAAAGTGTAAAATTTTGGAAAGGGGTGTGAAAAAATTTTTTTTTTGCCCGAAATGAATAACAGGGCCTCCCGTTGTGCTTCCCCGACGCCCCGGGGTCCACACGTGATTTTTCTGTCCCGGTTGCTTTTTTGCCAAAGGTCCTTTTTCCCCTGGATTTTGGGTGTTCCTTCTCTCCTCCCTCCCAAATTAAGTTATTTTTTTTTTTTTTATATTCTAAATTTTCCCCTTGCAAACCCACCCCCTTCGGGTTTTTTTTACCTTCGGGTTGTTTTTTTTAATTTAGCATCTTTCCAGTGCATTTAATTTTAATTCACTAAAATAAACCAGAAAATTTCAGGAAATAGAAAGTAAATTGCCAATGAAAAAATTTCCCCCAACTGGAAAGTATTTCGTTCATTGGGGGTTGGTGGAACAGAAAGAGGGGAAATTTCCCAAGAAAATGCTGTTTTTTTAGTAAAGTTTTTAGATAAAAAAATTAGATTCCAAAAAAAGGGAAAAAGCTTAAAAATAAATTTTAAGGGATAAAAAAATTATACCCAATTTTTTGGAAAATATTGTGTTGTTTAAAAAAAAAATAAAAACACCTTTAATTGTTTTGCACACTTATTTCACTTCCTTTTTTTGATTTCCCAAGAAATGGGGAAAAAGTTTTTTGGAACCCCATTATAAAAAGATTTTTAAAAAAATTTAAAAAAAAGTTATGTATATATTCTGGGAAAATTTTTCTATTTTTGCATAGTGTTTGTAAAAATAAAAAAAAGCTAGTTGTTTTTGTTGTGGTCCCGGGGCTGCGGGCCTTATTCTTAAGACTGCAAGGGCCCCGGAAATCTTTTAACCAAATTAAAAGTTGAGGGATGAAAGGAATCCCTCATGTTTTTTTATTTCCCTTTTCCAAAATTTTTTTTATATTTTTTTTTGGGGGGCCCCCAACCCTTTTTTTAATTTTTCCACCAAATGTTCTTTTTTGGACGGGCCACCTTTGGGCTTTTTTTTTGGGCCCAAGAAACCATTTTTTAACAAGTTTCTTTTTTAGCCCCTTTTTACACCTTTTTCCAGGGTATTTTTTTGAGCTTTTATGTATATTTTCCAGGGGGTTTCCAAGGGAAAATTTTTTTGGATTTATTAGCCCTTTTACGTTATTCCTTTTTTACTACATTTTTTTGTTAGGTTATGTGTCGCTTTACGCCAAAGATATTGGGGATATAACTTTTTTAGAAGTGGAACTTTCAGATAAATGGGGATGTCCCTTTAAAACTTTTAAATTTTTTTTAATTAGTCTATTAGGGATTATCCGATTTGACAATTTTAAAGGGTTTTTGTTGAGGTCATTTGTTGAAAAAGGATTTTTTTGATGTAAGAATAGGGTTTTCCCCCATTTCACCGCTAAATTTCATTGAAAAAGAAAAAAACACATTCATTTTATGTATACCCTTTTTTTGATGCAGAAAAGTTTCAGTATTAAAAGTGGAAAAACCAATAGGGTTTCGCTCCTTGCGGACACTATAACCCCACTTCTTTTTGTATGTCACAATAAATCACAAAACCCTTTTCCACGTGCTTTTCTTTGGAAACAAAACTGAAAATGGGGAAATATCCATTTCACCCTCGCTCACCAGACGGGCAGAACATTCAGCATTCAATGTAAAAAAGTGAATATCAAAGTCGACAACACTTTGGGTCGTACTATATTCACCATTATTGTCTAATTCACATTCAAAACTCATATCAATGTTAAAGTATTGCATTTTTGGTGAAATCAAAAAAATACGGTTGTAATTACGTCCCAAAGGAAAGGGTTAGGGGGTTATTGGCCTTGAACGACCGTGCGTGAACTACATTGGCCCTTTGTAGAAATTTTCTTTTATATTCATGAACGTTTTCTGACTATTGTGCGTCTCAAACCAGAAAATACAGGTAATAGGGGAAACGCCATAGCAACAAAATTAGCATTTGCAGGTTTTTCTCAACTAACGTCTGTGATCCGTTTGCGAAAACATTCATCTATTCTATTATTCATGAAATCCATCGTCGAGAAATAGTTATGGACATCCAGGTGTGTTTTCAGCTAATGCATTGGGACAAATTTATGAATCCACCCGAAAAACAACGATTGCTTCTACGTTCGGTTGCTATTGATAAATGTGTGTGCTTCAATTTCATTTGAGTCATTGCGTACTATGAATGGTACGGTGTGTGCAATTTTTTGAGAAGCATGCCAGCAATTACTTTGCTGGAACTTTACTGGACATTTTACATCGTCTTGGAAACTGGAAATGGTAAATTCCGGTTGATACTTCCGGTAGTTCGATATCAATTCCATCGCTGTTTATCAATTCGAGAAAAATGAACTCATCACGAATGTTCGAACATTGGCAAATTATCGCAACTACGATTTAAGTCAACGCGCAATGTTAGCCACAAAAATGCCGATGTTGTTGACTTAAACTGGAACATTCAAAGTCAAATTCGGGAGACTTGCGCTCATACAAATCGATCGATCGTCTTTACAAGGAAAACGAGTGGAATTTCTAAATTCTTTAAAAGGCTTGGTTGCCACAGCATTATTTACGTCTCAAAGTTGGATCTGTCATTATTATGTTTCACAATCTGCTTTGTCGAATACACGGGATCAGAACGATTGATTCTATGAGTTCCTAAGTTCTAACGATTTGCCAATTCAAAACGTTCCGTTTTCCAGTAAAGTGCATTTGAGATGACAATAAATAGGACACAAGGATAGTCATAGTGAGTGGCATAAATTTGGAAATGCTATGTTTTTCACACGGTAGATATACGTGACGTGGTCATGAGTTGGAAAAATCTTTTCTGAACACCGGACCAGAAACCAAAAATGTTGTTTTATCAAGCCATTACATTGAAAAAAAAGATAAATTTTTACTTTCTTTTCATTTCAAAACACATAATTTCACGCAGGATAACGGCTGCGGGTCGTAGTTCATCAATATTTAATTTGTCGCCTTCAAAGTAATCAAGGTGTAGTGCTCTTACGCCAACAATTTTTCCAGCTACTTCAGCGAATTTTTGTTTTATCTCTTCGACGGATTGATGGCGGGTTCCACGGACTGGCAATTTCAGTTTGGAGCATAAGAGAAAATCACGGAACCAAATCTGTGAATGATATAATGGATCGAAGGCATTAATTTAGTTTTTAGCTTTAAATTCAGGGTGGCTCGATGCGATGATATAATATCATTAATAAAATCCATGATTTTTTTCTACAATTCCGGCCGTTTTCGAGGAATGTTTTTACGCAAATTTCTCAATGAGTAGAATGAAACTCCGTATGAACCGCCAGTACTCGTAGGCTTGTGTTTCCCAAAATGCGCAAAACCCCCTTTCGTGAAATTTGGTAAAAAAAACAAAATTTGAGAAAAATTTTTTTGGATTTTTTACCCTTTGTAAAAATTTTCCAACACCATTTGGGGTAATTTATAACAGCAGTGGTAAAAAAACTTTAAAGTTTTGGTTTTTCATATTTGTCCTAGTAATTAAAGTCCATTAATTTAGTAAAAAATTTTTTATACCCTAACGGGGTTTTTGTTTGTCACATGTTTGAAAAACCCCCAAAAAACCCTGGAGACCGTCTTTTCCACCCGTCTGAAATTTTGGGGGGATCAAGCCCTTAAATTTTTTAAGATACCCTTTTAAAATTTTCCCAAAAGTCTTTTGCCGAAGAAATTGGTCCTGGTTTAACCTATAGAAAGGTATTTTCCATACAAAACAATAGTTACAAAAGAAAAAAACCTTTTAAATAAAATTAGCTTTTGCACCCAAGTTAAGTTTTTTCTTTTTTTAAAAATTTTATTTACAGGAATTTTAAAATTGATTTCCAAATTTTGAGCCTTTTTTTGGGCCTAAAAAGAAAGGGTTTTTTGGGGGAAAACATATTTTTATTAAAAATTAAATTTAATAAGCAAAAATGTTTTTCCAATTTATAAAGAAAAATGTGGAAGGTTAAAAACCACAAATGTTGAAAACAGTTTTCAAAAAATTGGGATTGATTTAAACCCAATTGAGGGAAAATGTTCCCATTTTCTTTAAAGACTAAAAAAAGGCAAAATAAAAAAAAATAAATAAAACGGGATAAAGAAACAAAAGAAACCAGTGGATGTTGTGTTTGAGGACATCCCTTTCTTTCCCTTTTTTGCCCCAGTCGCTTTTGTTAGTGTTTGTGCGTTGCAGCTTTGGGGCCAAAAAGGCATCAAAATTAAGAGAAGTGCCTCTAAAAAAGGGGGAGAACAAAAATTTTAAATTATGGTTTTAGATTAATGTATGTACTATGATTGTTGTGGGGTTTTAAAATTTGGGCAATAGTTGATAAAATTTAATATTTATTTTTTTTGCAGGACACACAAAACAGGAACGGAATGGGGGGCAAGGGGAACAGGGGCCCCAACCTGTGAAAAAAGGAAAAGAGAGAAAAAGGGAAAAAAAAAAAAAAAGGTGGGCAAAAAGGGGAAAAGGAAATTAAATGGCGGAAGGGAAGGGGAAAGGCGGGAAAAAGGTGGAAGAAAGAAAAACGGGTTAAAATTATAAACAGAAAAACCCAAATGTGTAATGCCAGTGGTAAAATATAAGTAATTGCGGTGTGAAAGAAAGTTTAAAGAAAAACAAAGGCAGTTGAAAATGCTGAAAAAGTCCCTAAAAAAATTTAAAGTGTTGTGGGAAAATTGGCGAAAAAAAAGGGGAAAACACCCCGAACAGTAACAACATTTAGAAAATAAAATAAAAATTGCAATTTAAAAACAAAAAAATTTTTAAATTAAAGAAAAAACGAAAATATTAAAAAAAATAAAATATTGAAAAAAGATTGGAATTTGTGTTAAAAAAGAGAAATAGGTGGGGGTTTAATAAAAACAAAAGAAAGAATGCTTAAAATTTAAAAAAATAAAAATATGAATATTAAAATTTGTTAAAAAAATTTAAAGATTATTTCAAATAGAAAGATTCGGACAAACTGTAAAAAAATTATAGGAAAAAATTTAATTTAAATTTAAAAAAGAAAGGCCCCTTGCAAAACAAGCCTGGCCATTGAGTTTTTTAAAGGCATTAACATAAGATCAAAGTGAAATTTAAAAAAAAAAGGAAAATAATGAGTAAACAAATTATTCAAAATTTTAAAAAATTCCGCACAATTTAAAAGTATATATTTGTAATGGGAATAAATAATTGAAAATTTATTTTTAAAAACCATAAAATTTGGTTTTTAAATAAATTAGGCCACAAGAAAAAAAGGGGAGAAAAATAAAACAAAAATAAAAAAACCAAAAAGTAAAGCTTTTTTAAATGGAAATTTTGGGGAAATTAAAAAGCATTTTATGGTAAAAAATATTTAATTGTTGAAGTGGGGTAAATTAATTTGATAGAAAAAATTTTAAAATAAAAAAAACAGAAATTAAAACAAAAAAAAGGGCCAAAAAAACAAAAAAAAATATACAAAAATAAAAAAAAAAAAAACATAAAAAATAAATAAAAAAAATTTTTCAATGCCCCCAAAGGGGGAAATTTCCTAATTTTAAAGTTTAATACCACAAAAAAGAAGCCCCCAAAATAAGGCAAATACAAAAATTAGAGAAGTACAGACACACATAATATAAGATAAAGGGGTTTTAAAAATGAAAGGGGCAAAAAAAGAATTTTTTAAATTTAAGAAATTTCGTTTTTGGGTTTCAAAACCCAAAAATTTTCAAGACGAGATTTGTTGGCGCTTAAAAAAAAAAGAAATTTAATTTATATGAAAAATTTTAAAACAAAAAAGAATTTTGTTCAAAAATTTGGGCTTTATTTATAAAAATATTAAAAAATCGCCAAAATTTAGGATTTATTTGGAAAATTGGGATTGTTTTTTATAAAAAGGGTTGTTGTAAAAAGGGAAGGGGTTAAAAATCCCCAAATTTGGATTTTAAGGGGGAAAGAAAAAAGAAAAACAGAGAAGAGGTGGGCAAAAAAAACCATATATACAGGATATTAATAGAATAATATATTGTTTTTGAAAATTTTTTTTTTAAAAATTTAAACGTCAAATTTTTTTTTTGGGGAAATGTATTTATAAAAATTAAATAAAAAATCAAATATGTCCCTTTTTGGGTCAGACTTTTTTTTTTTTTTTCCAAGATTTTTTCCCATCAGGAAAAAACTTTCATAACGACTGAGGGACATTTTTGGGCAAAAAAAAATACAAAAGGGAATTAAGAAAATTTAAATGACAAAAAAAGTTAATTTTGAAGATTTAATTTTTTTTCCCAAAAAAATTTTTTAAAAAAATAAAAGGTTTAAACAGAAATTTTTTTAATTATGTTGTTTTTTTAGATCAGAGCCCGTAAGTTATGAAGAAAAAAATTTTAAAAGAATTTTTTGGCTTGTGTAGTCCCAAAAACGACAAAAATTTGGGGTTCCATTCCCACTGATATACCGACCTTTCCCTTCCTCGATCATTATGAATGATTTTTTAGTAAAAAATTTAAAAAATTATTAGCCCCCCTGTCCCTGTTTTTAACCCCGTTTCCCAATGAGTATGGGTAAATTTCTTAGCTTAATTTTTAAAACCTATGTTTAAATGTAGGCAAGTTTTTTAAAAAGCATTATTTTACGGGAAAGATGTTTTAGGGGGTTTTGGTTTTCATATTTAAACTTTATTTGCCCCTTGTACCCGTTTCCCCGGAAAGCCCTCCCAAAAGGGTGTTGACGGTGAAAAGACACTATATCATAGTAAAATAATGTTATTTATGAGCATAAATTTTGGCCGGGAAACCCAAACCAGATTGTATATGTA
>NW_026092534.1:0-13873 GCF_024586455.1 Bactrocera neohumeralis | reverse complement strand
AAATTTTTGAATATCAACCTTAAAGTTTTTCCCGCGTTAATTAGGGGAAACCCGAAAAATGACATTGCCGATGACATTTTACATTGTATTCGCTAAGAATTGGAAATGGGCAAATTTCGGTTGATACTTCCAGTGGTTTGATATCAATTTCACCTCCCTTTTGTCAATTCACTTCAACGGAAGATGAACTCATCACGAATGTTTGTCCGAACATTCGCCAAATTATCATAAATGCTTGCTGGAGTGCCGAAATACCGATGTTAATGACTTAAACTGGAAGATTCAAAGTCAAATTCCGGGAGGTTTGCGCTCATATAAATCGATCGATCGTCTTGACAAGAAAGACGAAACCGTAAATTATCCAGTGGAATTTCCAAATTCTTTGGAGAGGCTTGGTATGCCCCAGGATCATTTGCGTCTCAAAGTTGGATCTGTCATTATTATGTTTCACAATCTTCATGCACCGAAACTGAGTAATGGAACCCGACTGGATATGACGCAGTTATCGAATACAAGGGACAGCCTTCGAACGTATTCAATTTCCAGGGAAAATTGCCTTTGCGTTGACAATCAACAGGACACAAGGAAATCGGGAAATGCTATGTTTTTCACACGGCCAGATATACATATGTGGCGTGTTGACGAGTTGGAAACCCATCTTCTCTGTTTATTTACGCACCATAACAGAAATCAAAAAATTATGTTTATTAAGCTGCGCTACATTAAAAGAAATGTAAAAAATCGAAAATAAATCATCTTCGACACAACATAATTTCCAACTTTTCATTTCAAAACACATAATTTCACGCAGGACAACGGTTGCGGGGTCAGCTAGTTTACAAATAAAGAATAGACACTCAAATTTTTATTTAGTTATTTTCCGTATTTGTACATACAACGTGCATAAGTAAGTACTTATTTACTAAAACAAACAAAACATGTATATATTTCAATAAAAAAAAGAACACAAATAATTCAATAAATAAAGTTGATAATTTTTTGATGAAAAATTACCTTAAGAAAAATTCATATTATTAAAAAGTTCTTCATTTAACCTTATCAAAAACAAATTATTGATATTTTGTGCGTCGAGCCTGGAACGATGCTTAGTTAAAATTAACGAAAGAGCACTAAAGGCACGTTCCACTGAAGTCTGACTACATGGAACAGATAGAATTACTTCGGCTAATTTGGCTAAAGCTGCCCATTTTTAACTTATAAAATTTTAAGCTAACAAAACTGCAGTGCGTCTTAATTCAAAATGACAATTGAAAAAATGCCGAGTATGGAAAAACCGATGACAAAAAAAAACAATCATTGTATAGAGAAATTCTCTTAGAGAGCAGTATTTTTGCATCGTCTTCCTGATTAATTACCTACTCACAATACAACTTAAATTAACGAAGTTGAATCATGCATGTACCCAAAACCGTTAATATTTACACCAACAACAATTAAACTTTAACATAAATTTATAAATATACATACTCTCTAAGAGAATAAGAAATTGCTCAAGTGCACTCTCTGCTGCATAACTGACTTTATCAGCGATACAAAATACTAAGTGCTGAAACCTGAGATGAGAAAAGAAACTTAACGCTCTTGTGAGGAGTATTATTTTGAGGGAGCACGTACGTATGCGGAAAATATTAGAGCGAAAAGATAAGATGAGTATTAAAGAGAAATATTCTAGAAGAGCACTCTTTCCTTTGAACTCACAATTGAGGAAATCAAAATTTATTACTCCTCAATTGTGTTGTACTGAGGAGGTAGATAAAAATTTTACTCCTCAGTGATGAGTATTCGCGAACTCTGATTAAAACTAAGATTGCTGAATAAAGAAAGGAATTATAGCGAAAAAATTAAACATCTTATATAATTTAAATAGCAACATTTACGAGTATCTACTTCACCCTAAGTCAATTATCACTATTCAGTATAAATAATTTAAAAAATAACTATTTTGTAAAGAATTTTGATGACGACCATGGCAAACGGAATAAGGACTACGATTTGAGGGCATGCACCTGGAATGTCCGGACCCTTAAATGGGAAGGTGCCACTGTCCAGCTGGTTGATGCCCTCGCAAAAATAAAGGCTGACGTCACCGCCGTCCAAGAAATGCGATGGACGGGACAAGGACAGAGACGAGTAGGTCCTTGTGATATTTACTACAGTGGCCATATAAAGGAGCGCAAGTTTGGTGTTGGATTCGTAGTGGGAGAGACTCCGTCGCCGGTACTATCATTCACTCCGGTGAATGAACGTCTAGCCACAATCCGCATCAAAGCGAGGTTCTTCAACATATCGCTGATTTGCGCCCACGCCCCGACGGAAGAGAAGGACGATGTGACCAAAGATGCCTTCTATGAGCGCTTGCGGCGCGCTCATGAGAGCAGGCCCCGCCATGATGTCAAAATCGTGCTTGGCGACTTTAACGCCAGGGTGGGCAAAGAAGGTATATTTGGCACAACGGTCGGTAAATTCAGCCTCCACGACGAAACATCCCCAAATGGGTTGAGGCTGATTGACTTCGCCGGGGCCCGAAATATGGTTATCTGTAGTACTAGATTCCAGCATAAGAAGATTCATCAAGCTACCTGGCTGTCTCCGGATCGAAAAATTACCAACCAGATCGATCATGTTGTGATAGACGGAAGACACGTCTCCAGTGTTTTAGATGTGCGTGCGCTCCGAGATCCTAACATCGACTCGGACCACTATCTTGTTGCAGCTAAGATTCGCACCGCCTCTGCGCAGCAAAAACGCACGCCACCAAACACAAGGAAGGTTCGAAGTCGAGAAGCTGCAATCACAACAGACAGCCGAACGATTTTCTACTGCAAGCCTCCTGCTCTCTGAGAGCACTCGTCAACAACTCGACAACGGGATGGGATAGATACCGAGAGTTGAAGAGGGGAGCGAGACGCATTTGTAGACAGAAGAAGAAAGAGGTCGAAATGCGGGAGTATGAAGAGCTTGATAAGCTGGCCGACAGGGGTAATGCTCGAAAATTCTACGCAAAAATGCGGCGGCTTACAGAAGGTTTCAAAACCAGAGCATACTCTTGTAGAACCCCCAAAGGTGATCTAGTCACTGATGCCCAGAGCATAGTTAAATTATGGAGGGAACACTTCTCCAGCCTGCTGAATGCCACTGAACGCACAACACCAGGAGAAGGAGAACCCGATTCCCCAATCGATGACGATGGAGCAGACGTTCCATTACCCGACCATGAAGAAGTGCGAATAGCAATTGCCCGCCTCAAGAACAACAAAGCGGCAGGGGCCGACGGACTACCGGCCGAGCTATTCAAACACGGCGGCGAAGAACTAATAGGGAGCATGCATCTTCTTTGTAAAATATGGCGGACGAAAGCATGCCCAACGATTGGATAAGTGTACTATGCCCAATCCATAAAAAAAGGAGACCCCACAATCTGCGCCAACTACCGTGGGATTAGCCTCCTCAACATCGCATATAAGGTTCTATCGAGCGTATTGTGTGAAAGATTAAAGCCCACCGTCAACAAACTGATTGGACCTTATCAGTGTGGCTTCAGACCTGGAAAATCAACAACCGACCAGATATTCACCATGCGCCAAATCTTGGAAAAGACCCGTGAAAGGAGAATCGACACACACCACCTCTTCGTCGATTTCAAAGCTGCTTTCACAGCACGAAAAGGAGCTGCCTTTTGCCGCGTTGTCTAATTTTGGTATCCCCGCAAAGTTAATACGGCTGTGTAAGCTGACGTTGAGCAACACCAAAAGCTCCGTCAGGATCGGGAAGGACCTCTCCGAGCCGTTCGATACCAAACGAGGTTTCAGACAAGGCGACTCCCTATCGTGCGACTTCTTCAACCTGCTTCTGGAGAAAATAGTTCGAGCTGCAGAACTAAACAGAGAAGGTACCATCTTCTATAAGAGTGTACAGCTGCTGGCGTATGCCGACGATATTGATATCGTCGGCCTCAACACCCGCGCCGTTAGTTCTGCTTTCTCCAGGCTGGACAGGGAAGCACAGAAAATGGGTCTGGTAGTGAACGAAGGCAAAACGAAATATCTCCTGTCATCAAACAAACAGTCGTCGCACTCGCGACTTGGCTCTCACGTCACTGTTGACAGTCATAACTTTGAAGTTGTAGATAATTTCGTCTATTTAGGAACCAGCATTAACACCACCAATAATGTCAGCCTGGAAATCCAACGCAGGATTGCTCTTGCCAACAGGTGCTACTTCGGACTGAGTAGGCAATTGAAAAGTAAAGTCCTCTCTCGACGAACAAAAGCTAAACTCTATAAGTCGCTCATAATTCCCGTCCTGCTATATGGTGCAGAGGCTTGGGCGATGACAGCAACCGATGAGTCGACGTTACGAGTTTTCGAGAGAAAAATTCTGCGAAAGATTTATGGTCCTTTGCGCATTGGCCACGGCGAATATCGCATTCGATGGAACGATGAACTGTTCGAGATATATGACGACATTGACATAGTTCAGCGAATTAAAAGACAGCGGCTACGCTGGCTAGGTCATGTTGTCGGTATGGACGAAAACACTCCAGCTCTGAAAGTATTCGACGCAGTACCCGCCGGGTGAAGAAGAGGAAGAGGAAGACCTCCACTCCGTTGGAAGGGCCAAGTGGAGAAGGACCTGGCTTCGCTTGGAATATCCAATTGGCGCCACGTAGCGAAAGAAGAAACGACTGGCGCGCTGTTATTAACTCGGCTATAATCGCGTAAGCGGTGTCTACGCCAATTAAGAAGAAGAAGAATAAAGAATTAGGTAAGCCGAAAGCCCCAGCAGCTAGTGCTTCTTTCCAATCAAAATGTAAAATAATAATTGTATTACTATTTTACATCTAATAATAATAATAATAATAATAGCAGCGCTCCATTTCCTCATACTTGTTAACACATAAATGATGATCACTGCGAGTATAAAAAGTAATTTTTAAAATATACTTAGATTTCTTGCTTATAAAACCTGCAAAAAGTGTAAAATGTGAATTTGTTTAAATGTTTACAGTTTAATTAAATGAATTTGAAGTGAAAAATGTGCATAAAGTTTGTCTAACGGGGCATCTCGACAGGATAAAATCTATGTCTTACTAACTGTCAAATCTATTGCTATTGCCATTGCCAAATCTGTATGTGGGCATTTGTTATCATAATATAATCATTTGCGCAAAGGCGTAGGGTAGGTGTAATGAAATAGCTTGTTGAAATGTTCGAGTTTTGGGAATTTTTGAACTTTAAAGTCGAATATGTCGTAAACTAAGCGTTTGCGGTAAGTATAACCCCATATTTTTTTAAATCAGGAAGACTTCCTCTTTCCAATACTGTAGAAAACCGAATCTTTAGAACCAAGTCTTTATTTGAACTTCTTTCACTGTAATATTAATTATTTATTATCGCAATCTCTTTATTTAACATTATAGATAAAATAATACAAAACGCATTGGCTCTAAACTTTCTCTCGAACGCGATCTCTGATTAATTTGGTAGAAATGGAAATCAGGGAATTTCGATCAGCTGATTTTAGAAAAGGCGGGATGTCAGAAATAAGCCGTAATAATTAACTGACAAAATCAGTGTGAAACGAAATTTCGTTCGGGTGTGTGCAGATTTGGTAAAGTGAATTTTTATGTGATATGTGTATTAATGATATCATTTTCAAAGTGATTAACTTAGTATTTTTGCAAAATTTAGTGAAAATTCTAAAAGTAAGGAAGTGTGTGGTCGGATACGAGGGTGGACAACTTCCTTGTAAGGAAAAGGAGAAAGACAGGTTAATCCAAAAGTTAAATAATACGAATATTTGTAAATAGTATTTTTTAAAAGTATGTAATTGTATATTGGGCCAAATAATTTTCAAAACGAGAGATTCAAACTTGCTAGTCAAGTGTTTAGTGACACCGTCGCTTCCGGAATGTTATCCTTTTATAGATCCGGTCATGACTTGTCTTTCGAATAGTTTTATAATACGGCGGAATATATTTTATTTATTAACAAACTATTTGACGTATTTAATAGTAGTAATTTTGAAGCTATTTTGCCTAACAAAAAAGTTGTTTCGGCAACACCCGAGCAGTTGCAATTTTTAGACGAAGCTCTTAAACTTTTTTGGGGTTAACGATGACACTGGGGTTGGCATAACTGCATCGTTCAACTACCTTTAGGGTTAAATCATTAAAATAAATAGTTTAAAACGATTGTGGCTATTCTCGTCAAGCTCAGGTTTTCAACATCTACATACGAGACGGTTATATTTGGACAAATAAGAAAGGGCGATGGTAGATGTGTAAGGAATATATGTTACATGTTGCAAACTTATTTAAAAAATCATGGGGTTGCGTTACGCCAACTTAGTAACCAACGGAAACTACGAACCGACAACTCATAACGAAAGCTTTTCCTCTAACATTTCCAATGAAATAATAGAAAGTGTGTGTAATGACCGTATAATGCAGGGCTTATCGTGGCAAGAGTTCCAAGCACTTCCGTGACCTGAACATTCGTTCAATAGTCTAGGATTAGACAGCAACTTCAGGTAGATGAGGTTGAGGTAGATTTTTGTAAAGACAATACATTTGCATATTTTAGGGTCTATTTATATTTAAAAATATTTAGGACACACACTTGCTCTCAACCCTTACCCTACTTAGGAGATGAGATTTTAGTTGAATATCTTCTTACGCAGGAAAGGCAAATTGACAAGTGCAATTTAATTAAGCCGCCTCAGAGATTTTGTGTTACTTAATTTTTTTTTTTTTTTTTTTTTTTTTTTTGCGGGCGAGGGGGTGGAAAATGCCTTCCATTGGTGCAGGTCACTAAAACCCCCTCTCTAAGGAACCGTCGCCCACCCTGGGACCGCGTTTTTCTTGGCGTTCCATTTTCTCATTGGGAGATTTACATCTGCGCACCTGCGTCCAGGTCCCGCTTTTTGATGCGTAGCACGGTTGCTGCGTACTTCTGGATAATCCCCAGTTTGTTTCGCTCTCAACATGACGCTGATTACATTGTCAGCGTTTATCTACCAGGCCTTCTACGACGGTGCGTTCCCTTGCCAGCGCTCACATAATGAATGTGTGTTCAGCGTCATCCTCTGTCGCGTCGTTGTATGGGCATGACGTCTTCGACTTTTCCCATTCTGTAGAGATACTTTTTGAAGTATCCGTGGCGATAACAGCTGAGTTGTGTAAAGGTCTACTTCTCCGAATTTACGACTTGTCCATAAATCTAGGTCTTTTATCAGCCTGGCCGTCCATCTGCCGCGACTTTCATTCTCCCATCTTTGTTGCCATGATGTTATCGTATCTTTCCTTATTTGTTGTATTGCGCTCTTGTTATTGCCAGGTGATTTCTTTAGCTCCCACAGCTTTTTCCTTTCATACGATAGAAGGTCGATTGGAGCATTGCCGCTTATAACTAATATTGCGTCGCCTGATACTGTTCTGATGCAACTCTGAGGGCTTTTTAAGCGCGTCTGCCCAGATTTCGGCTCCGTATAATAGGGACGCTGATTGTCGTCGACATTAGAGCTTTCTCTTTTTGGCTGGGGCCTCTATGTTAGCGATTAATCGGCTCAGTTGGGACGTGATCTTCGCTGCCTTACCTGCGGCGTGCTGGATTTATGCCCAGAAGGTTAGTCTGGGGTCCAGTCTTACGCCTAGGTAGTTAACTGCCTTTTTTGTCCTAAGAATATCCGCAGTCGTGTGCATGCTTATCTCCAGAGGTATGTGCTTGTTTGTTAGCAGCAGTAGCTCAGTTTTCTCCGTAGCGAGCTGGAGACTGTGTGTGTCGAGCCATGCTTGCGTCCGTATCATGACCTGGTTCAGTTTTCTTCTCGCTTCTTCTGTATCCCTCGCTGTGATTACTGCTGCAATGTCGTCCGCATAGCGATAAATACGATTCATCTGGCATTTCTAGTTTTAATATTTCGTCATAACTGATGTTCCACAGGTCTGGGCCTAGAATGGATCCTTGTGTTGCCCCTGACGTCACTGCTTTTTGTCGTTATCCCTCTTTAGTTTCGTACAGCAGTTTCCTGTTACTATCTCCGCACCACAGCCTGTCAGGTATATTGCAGCTATTTTCGACTGTAATCTACCCACCTAGCGCTGTTGAAGGCGTTTTCACATCTGTCGCCCACACTATTCTTTGTATTTATGCCATCTGCGTGTGCTGCTTCTACGCTTTCTATGACGCATTTTATGGCTCCTATGGTTGATCTGCGTTAAAGCCGTGTTGTCAGGCGACAGTCCTCCAGCTTCGTTGATAGCCGCTTCGAGCTGGGTTGAAGTAGGCTTTCGTACAGCTTTCTAGCCATAATGCCGGTATGCTGATGGCGGGTGAAGTCTCCTTTTACCTTACTGATTAGCACCAGCCGTCTTTTTCCAGTATTGCTCGCTTTGTATGATGATTATCTCGTAGTCCATTTTCCATCCGGTGGCTACCATTTCAAGCGAGAGTAGTGAGTTTGTTCTGGATCACTGGCTCTTGTTTCGTGTGCATAGTGCGTTCACGATGTGTTCATTTTGTTGTCAGGTGACTTTGCTCGAGGATTTTCATCTATTTTGTACCCTAAGGGTTTCTGTTTATATATTTTTTCTTTTACTGTCGTCGATGGCGTGCTTCAGCTCCTTTTTTGCTGCTTTATTGCTCTCGGCATTTTGGATCTCGTGTAAGATCTGCGAAGAATGCGTCTGATTCGGCTTTTTTGTCCAGTTTGCCTTTGCTTCGCATTGATTTTTGGCAGGCTTTGGTTATATTACGCATTGTGTGCTCGACTTTTTTTCTTGCTATAAGGGGAGGGGCTCTTTCTAATTTCGATGTGTCTAGCTTCGAAATGTTCCACTATATTTGCTGAGCTGGTGAGCGTTTCGCATGTCGATCAATGCAGATGATCACTGCCTTGTCCTCTTCTATCGGGCCCTTTGCAATGATGTCTGGTGTGGTTTCCATCCCGGTCTTCTGAACGTGCCCTGGCCCAAAGCACAGCCGCAGAAGCACCTTTTGAGTCAGGTTTCTTTTAGCTCTGCAGTCGGCAATAATCAATTGGCCTTCATCCAATATTGTCGAGCTTTTTCTTGGAATTCGTGCCTGTCGCATCAGTGTGTCTGGCCTATCCTGGTGCAGCGTTATGTATGCCCTTACCTGCTCTCTTGTGTTTGGAGCTGTGATATTAATTGATAAGTCATCGGTGGGGTCTTGTAGCGCTTCTTCGACAGCCGCTGCAACTTCCTCTTTTGTGGTGAGCGAGTCGAGGTCTCTGATTTCTATGGTAGCCTTAGTTTTAAGGTCGGCGACAGTTGCAGTCTCTTTAAGAGTGGACTTAAGTGCCTCACAGAAGCTGGCCTTTGTGGACTGCCCCTTTTCTATCTCTAGTAATAGGACCCCGGCTCTTGTTTTGCGGATCCCCTTGATCTTGACCTCTGCTTCTTTAAGATCTACCTTACTACGGATATTCTTGAGGACTTCGGCGTAGCTATTCCCTTCTGCTGGCTTTATTATAACGGCCTCTGTTTGTCGTTTAGGCCTATTATTCCCTTTCTTGTTTGCGTTTTTGGGCGCTTCTTCGGTCGTTCCTTCGTTTGCGTGGGTCTTTCTAGGTTTTTTAGGCAAAACTTTTTGCCACTGGCCGTCGTTTTCCTGTCGTGGTCGCACCGTTTCTCGCGGCTCGACTGGGCTTGTCGCACGGCGCTTCGAGCTGCTGACTCGGGGTCGTGTTTCGTCTGCTTAAGTGCGCTCGCCTTTTTTCGTTCTCTGCGGTGAGCCAGTTTCTGCGGTAGCTCTTTATGACGTCGAAGAGTTCGTCTAGCTGTGCCGCTCCATTCTTGACGTCCATGCTGACGTTCTTTTGTTTTGCCATTGCCAATTTCATTTTTTGCACTATACCCTTGCACTTTTCTAGGGATTCCTCTTCTGCCCGTCTCATTTGGGTGATGTACTCTTGTTTCGGCGAGTTTTGAGTTCCTTCTTTAGCGACAACTGGAGTGCTCTTCCTTCTGCTTGTTTTTGCCGGTGCTGCTTGTGTGACCGGAGTCTCTCTTTAGGACTGTCTTTTCTCCATTTTTTTCTGTCTGTTTTGGAGTGGCGATGAGTACGGGGGACCTGAGTACCCTACTGCTTCTACGGAAGGCTGTCCCGTATTCCTCTTCTTGGCCATCTTTGCTTTGTTGTTCTTTTTGTTGTGGTTGTTGTTGTTGCGGTGTGTTCATTTTTTACTAATGGGTCTCCGCTTCAGCCGCTATCTCCGCATGTTGTAACAGTCGCCCTTAATGAACCTCGTGGTTATCTATGCAAACAGGGGGGCCACGCGAGCGTTGACACAAGTCCTTAAGGGAGCTTGTGTTCAGAGCCAGGTTCGGGCGCGAATCAGGAGCTCGTCTCAACTGAACCTGTACGGCCAAAGAAATTTTGGCGACGTGCATTGAACGTACTTGAAGACCTGCCATGGTTTTAACGAGACGGAGGTGAGGGCAGTATTAGCCTGCCAGCCATTTCGATAAGATGTCACTCCTATCTACTGAGGTGGCAGAATACTGCCCTCCCCAGCCCTTTGTCAGTCTGTTCCATATTGGTTTTCCAGTACACCATAATCATAATTTTACTGGTCTCAATTCTGATGGGCTTTTGCAGGGTTTTTCGCCGTCTTCTGTTCCCTCGTCGCTTTGTTGCCTCCCTCTCTTGGGTAGGTTCTCCCTCAGTGCAGTCCCGGTAGGGGTTGTGAACGCTTATTTTAACGCGGCATCTTCTCGTCTCTTCGCGGGAGGTTCATTGGGCGCGTGAGGCGTTTTGAGCCAAGCCTTCCTCTCCTGCAGCTCTTGGTCGGGGGCTGCGTATTACTATTCGCAGCTAACCTACTTAGCGTAGGCCGTCCACTATCCGCCAGCTGTGACCCCGGTAGTAGCCTGAGCTCAGCCCTACTTTTGTGTTACTTAATACCATGTTCAGACCGACACTTAATACACGATTTCGGCTGTTGAATGGATTATCCACTAATCACAACACACAAACACTAAAAATTTATCAAGATTTCATATACAAAAATGACAGTTCAAATCACTTCATTGAAATGATATGAAGCTGATCACCAAATCTCTCTTTGCGACTCTGATTTTGCGCAATCTACATGCCAGCATTGGAAATCTGTTACATTATCAAAGTTGATTTAGACACTACAAAGAGGAAAAAAAAATGTAAACAAACAAATTTTTTTAAAGCAATGGAGAGAATCTAATTTCATCTGTAAATCAGCTTACCAAATGAAAAAAATGCATCCATTATTTCTATTATATGGAAAATATTAATAAATGTCGTCTTTTTAATTCAAAATACTATATGACAATCTTTTCTTTTGATAAATTTTGGATGTAATTTTTTGAAGACAAAAAGTTTTTTGATCTTTCTAACCAGGAGAACACGGTTATAAAATCTTATATAAAAAAATAAAACCCGTTTTCGGTCCCCACCCGCGGAATGGTGCCATTTGGCGATTTTTTTTTTTTGAATTTTTTGGAAATTTCTTATGTAAAAAAATTACGAAAGGGCCCGGGAAACCCCAAACAGCCCTTTTTTTTTTTCCCATAAAACGTTTTATTTTATATAATAATCATACATAGTATCATTTTAATAAAAATGATTTTTGTTTGTTATAACGCTAACGCACGAGAACGGGGGAACCTTTTATGAAATCAGTTGTTCCTGGGACTAAAAGGGTTAGATAAAAAAAACCATATTTTTTTCGGAAAGTAAAAGGGGAAATTTAAAAGTGACTTTTCAACAACCCTTTTTTTTTTGTTAAATTTGTTTTGTAAATTATTTAATTTTTTAAATTTTTCCCCTTTTTTTTTTTCCCCTTTTTTAAAAAAAAATTATTAAAAAAATTTTTCAGTGAAAACTTTTGGTGTTTAAAACGAAGTGATAAATTTACAGATTTTTTTGGGGAACAAAACATCGGCTAATATCGGCATTTTTTTTCCCATCAACGATAAAATGAACTACATGAGACCCCAGGATGGATGACATATGAGGGAAATTTTGGGATCGCGCAATAAAAGGGCGATCATCACGATAATGCAAGATTTTAAACAACAGCAGATATTTGAGGGACTTTTTGCAAGTTTTATAAATATATATTGTATATAAAAAAGGGGAGTCAGATGGGGATGTATTTGGAGTTGAAAAAACGAGGTTTGGACGCAACATTCTTTTTTAATGGTGGTTTGGGGGTTACACCAACAAATTGATGAAATCTTTTCGGGGAAATTCCCGCAGAAAAGATCCATTATTCTACGAAGTGATAAAAACCAATAGGGATGGACCCGGACACCACAACCCATTGCTAAATGCACGAAACATATCCAGCCGGAAAGCAACGAAATGAGGGATATCCACATATAGTGTAGCTCATCAGACGACAATGGATAATTTTAATTCAACTTGATAGGAATATGAAGTCGACAACAAGGGGTCGTACCATATTCCCATATTGTCTAATTTAAATTTAAAACTCGCCAAGTTTATATTGTAGTTTTAAAGATTTTTCCGATTTTTTGGGTTTGCATTCATTTGGAGAATGGCAGAGGGTTTTTTTTAACCCCAAAACAGTACAGCCAGGGAAACACTTCCCCAAAAAAATTTCATTGACGAGTTTTTTTAACCCGGTCAGCGATTTTCGAAACATTGTTTTTGGAAATGCCTTATATTATGCAGGAAGCACGCCAAGAAAAGGAAGCGAAAGCAATGCCAACCAAAGATTTTACATCCGGGGGCTCAACAATTCTTAGGGTGAATTTAAAATCCACCAAAACAGATTGCAATTTGGTTCATTTAAAAAATGACGGGTTTGTTTGATTTTAGTCATTGGGACACTTTTCGCGATGATATTTAATACAGCCTTCAAATCCCAAAAGGAACACGAACAAAGTACATTAAAATTTTCATCGTATTTAGAATTGAAAATTTTTTTTTTTAAAATTTTATTTTATTTATTGAATCTGCTTTTTCTTAAAACCCAAAAATAAGTTATAAAATCTTTAAAACTAATTAAAAAAAGACAGGCCCGGGGAAGGATTGAGCTGTTGGTCGTTGCCCCTTTGTACGCTGGCATACTTCTTGCGGGATCGCAAAGTCCAAAAAATTTAAAGAGGGTTTGGGGGATCCATTTGATATTATTTAATTCTGGTTTTTACTTTTTCCCTTTTTGGGGAAACCCAACTTTTGGATATTTTGTTAATTTCCATGGGTAAACGGAGTTCAACATTTTTTATTGAAACCTTTGTAATATATCAATAGGGGAAAAGGCGTACCCCCCAAAAATGCCATACATCCAAATCGGTTTATGACCGCATTATAAAAAAACACTTTTTTTTCAGGGTAAATTTTGGTTTTAAAAATTTTAAAATTTTCAGCTCTAACTTCATACATTTTTTACAGAGATGTTTTTTCCCCCACGTGACCTTTTTATCTTGGGGAAACCAAAATTTACTTTTCGTTGGGGGACTAAATATTGATTTTTATCCCCAAAATCTTTGGTCTTAAAAATGTAATTGCTTCATTTTTTTCATTCAGTTTATACGCCGTTGACCCCTTTTCGACAGAACTTAAATTTTCCAATATTCGTATTAAAAAAGTGGATTTGTTACGGCTCACATAGCTGTGTCATCCCAAAGTTGAAAAATAATTTTTAGCTGTTTGGGAAAATCTGTGTATATGATGGGTTGGGCCAACACACTGCCCCGGGAACCCGCCCCATTTGCTTCATCGATATAACCCCATTTTTCCACAAAACTCATTTTTAAATAAGACCCAATGTTTTATAGAGTTCTAAATTTTTTTTAAACTTTATAAAAAACCTTCCACACCAT
>NW_026092533.1:0-4053 GCF_024586455.1 Bactrocera neohumeralis | reverse complement strand
ATTGAGTTACTCTAAACCATTAATTTAACATCTTTAAGTTAATTAACCTTCTTCATCTTATTGAAGATGACATAAAGCCATAACGGCAGTGCATTTGGGAGAATTCGAAAATCTTATATTCAGGAATAAAGTCCATTTTCTTGTATATACACATTAAGCAGTCGATATTGAGTTGCTTTAAATCATTAATTTAACATCTTTAAGTTAATTCACCTTCTTCATCTTACTGAAGTTGACATAAAGCCATAACGGCAGTGCATTTGGGAGAATTCGACAATCTTATATTCAGAAATAAAGTCCATTTTCTTGTATATACACATTAAGCAGTCGATGTTGGGTATCTTTAAATCATTAATTTAACATCTTTAAGTTAATTTACCTTCTTCATCTTACTGAAGTTGTAATAAAGCCATAACGGCAGTGTATTTGGAAGAATTCGACAATCTTTTGTTCAAGTATAAATTCGATTTTCTTGTATAAACACATTTAGCAGTCGATACTGAGTTGCTTTAAATCATTAATTTAACATCTTTAAGTTAATTTACCTTCTTCATCTTACTGAAGTTGACATAAAGCCATAATGGCAGTGCATTTGGAAGAATTCGACAATCTTATATTCAGGTATAAAGTCGATTTTTTTGTATATACACATTAAGCAGTCGATATTGAGTTGCTTTTAATCATTAATTTAACATTATTCAGGTTTAAAGTCGATTTTCTTGTATATACACATTAACCAGTCGATATTGAGTTGCTTTAAATCATTAGTTTAACATCTTTAAGTTAATTTACCTTCTTCATCTTACTGAAGTTGACATAAAGTCATAACGGCAGTGCATTTGGGAGAATTCGACAATCTTATATTCAGAGATAAAGTCCATTTTCTTGTATATACACATTAAGCAGTCGATATTGAGTTGCTTTAAATCATTAGTTTAACATCTTTAAGTTAATTTTCCTTCTTCATCTTACTGAAGTTGACATAAAGCCATAAAGTCGATTTTCTTGTATATACACATTAAGCAGTCGATATTGAGTTGCTTTAAATCATTAATTTAACATCTTTAAGTTAATTTACCTTCTTCATCTTACTGAAGTTGACATAATCGACATAACGGCAGTGCATTTTGAAGAATTCGACAATCTTATATTCAGGGATAAAGTCGATTTTCTTGTATATACACATTAAGCAGTCCATATTGAGTTGCTTTAAATCATTAATTTAACATATTTAAGTTAATTTACCTTCTTCATCTTACTGAAATTGACATAAAGCCATAACGGCAGTGCATTTTGAAGAATTCGACAATCTTATATTCAGGTATAGAGTCCATTTTCTTGTATATACACATTAAGCAGTCGATATTGAGTTGCTTTAAATCATTAATTTAACATCTTTAAGTTAATTTACCTTCTTCATCTTACTGAAGTTGACATAAAGCCATAACGGCAGTGCATTTTGAAGAATTCGACAATCTTATATTCAGGGATAAAGTCCATTTTCTTGTATATACACATTAAGCAGTCGATATTGAGTTGCTTTAAATCATTAATTTAACACCTTTAAGTTAATTTACCTTCTTCATCTTACTGAAGTTGACATAAAGCCATAACGGCAGTGCATTTGGAAGAATTCGATAATCTCATATTCAGGTAAAAAGTCGATTTTCTTGTATATACACATTTAGCAGTCGATATTGAGTTGCTTTAAATCATTAATTTAACATCTTTAAGTTAATTTACCTTCTTCATCTTACTGAAGTTGACTGAAACGTTGACATAAAGCCATAAAGTCGATTTTCTTGTATATACACATTAAGCAGTCGATATTGAGTTGCTTTAAATCATTAATTTAACATCTTTAAGTTAATTTACCTTCTTCATCTTACTGAAGTTGACATAAAGCCATAACGGCAGTGCATTTGGAAGAATTCGACAATCTTATATTCAGAGTATAAAGTCCATTTTCTTGTATATACACATTAAGCAGTCGATATTGAGTTGCTTTAAATCATTAATTTAACATCTTTAAGTTAATTTACCTTCTTCATCTTACTGAAGTTGACATAAAGCCATAACGGCAGTGCATTTTGGAAGAATTCGACAATCTTATATTCAGGTATAAAGTCGATTTTCTTGTATATACACATTTAGCAGTCGATATTGAGTTGCTTTAAATCATTAATTTAACATCTTTAAGTTAATTTACCTTCTTCATCTTACTGAAGTTGACATAAAGCCATAACGGCAGTGCATTTGAAGAATTCGATAATCTTATATTCAGGTATAAAGTCCATTTTCTTGTATATACACATTAAGCAGTCGATATTGAGTTGCTTTAAATCATTAATTTAACATCTTTAAGTTAATTTACCTTCTTCATCTTACTGAAGTTGACATAAAGCCATAACGACAATCTTATATTCAGGTAAAGTCCATTTTCTTGTATATACACATTAAGCAGTCGATATTGAGTTGCTTTAAATCATTAATTTAACATCTTTAAGTTAATTTACCTTCTTCATCTTACTGAAGTTGACATAAAGCCATAACGGCAGTGTTTGGAAGAATTCGACAATCTTATATTCAGGTATAAAGTCGATTTTCTTGTATATACATTTAGCAGTCGATATTGAGTTGCTTTAAATCATTAATTTAACATCTTTAAGTTAATTTACCTTCTTCATCTTACTGAAGTTGACATAAAGCCAACGGCAGTGCATTTGGAAGAATTCGATCTTATATTCAGGTATATAGTCCATTTTCTTGTATATACACATTATGCAGTCGATATTGAGTTGCTTTAAATCATTAATTTAACATATTTAAGTTAATTTACCTTCTTCATCTTACTGAAGTTGACATAAAGCCATAACGGCAGTGCATTTGGAAGAATTCGACAATCTTATATTCAGGTATAAAGTCCATTTTCTTGTATATACACATTAAGCAGTCGATATTGAGTTGCTTTAAATCATTAATTTAACATATTTAAGTTAATTTACCTTCTTCATCTTACTGAAGTTGACATAAAGCCATAACGGCAGTGTATTTGGAAGAATTCGACAATCTTATGTTCAAGTATAAAGTCGATTTTCTTGTATAATCACATTTAGCAGTCGATATTGAGTTGCTTTAAATCATTAATTTAACATATTTTAGTTAATTTTCCTTCTTCATTTTCATTTAAGTTAATTTACCTTATTCATCTTACTGAAGTTGACATAAAGCCCTAACGGCAGTGCATTTGGAAGAATTCGATAATCTCATATTCAGGTAAAAAGTCGATTTTCTTGTATATACACATTTAGCAGTCGATATTGAGTTGCTTTAAATCATTAATTTAACATCTTTAAGTTAATTTTCCTTCTTCATTCATCTTACTGAAGTTGACATAAAGCCATAACGGCAGTGCATTTGGAAGAATTCGACAATCTTATATTCAGGTATAAAGTCGATTTTCTTGTATATACACATTTAGCAGTCGATATTGAGTTGCTTTAAATCATTAATTTAACATCTTTAAGTTAATTTTCCTTCTTCATCTTACTGAAGTTGACATAAAGCCATAAAGTCGATTTTCTTGTATATACACATTCAGCAGTCAGAATTGAGTTGCTTCAAATCATTAACATCAAATATTTAAGTTAATTAGCCTTCTTCATCTTATCGAAGTTGACATAAATCCATAACGGCAGTGCATTTGGAAGAATTCGACAATCTTATATTCAGGTATAAAGTCGATTTTCTTGTATATACACATTTAGCAGTCGATATTGAGTTGCTTTAAATCATTAATTTAACATATTTAAGTTAATTAACCTTCTTCATCTTACTGAAGTTGACATAAATTCATAACGGCAGTGTATTTGGAAGAATTCGACAATCTTATGTTCAAGTATAAAGTCGATTTTCTTGTATAATCACATTTAGCAGTCGATACTGAGTTGCTTTAAATCATTAATTTAACATATTTAAGTTAATTAACCTTCTTCATCTTCATTTAAGTTAATTTACCTTATTTATCTTACTGAAGTTGACATAAAGCCCTAA
>NW_026092532.1:0-3074 GCF_024586455.1 Bactrocera neohumeralis | reverse complement strand
AAAAACCTTCTTCATTTTATGAAGGGAATGTAAGGAGATTGGAAAATTAAAATTTTTATTTAAAAAAGCGATATTTTTTTATAAAACATTTAAACGTTTTGGGGTTTTTTCAAATCTTTTCCCCATTATTTAAAAATAACCTTTTATCTATAAAGGGGGAAAAAACCCAAAACGGGTTTTTGGAAGAATTTTTTCTTATATTTATTTAAAGTGATTTTTTTTAAAAAATTTAAATCGATATTGATTTTTTCCCAAATTTTTTCACTTTAAGATTAAACTTCATCACGATTAAAAGGCCAAAAGGAAAATTTTTTTAAACTTCTTAATTTGGATAATGATATTTTTTTATAAATTTAAACGATATTTTTTCCCAACTTTTTTTCACTTCAATAACCTTCTTTTTTGGGAATAAACCCATAAGGGTGTTTTGGGAAGAATTTCCCACTTTTATTTAGGAAAAACAATTCTTCTTATAAATTTAGCAATCTTTTGGTTTTTTAAAACATTTTTCATTACAAGACAACATCTTCTTTTAAAAAGGGAATAAAAAAATGGGGAATTTGGAAGAATTTTTTTCCTTATATTTAGGTTTTGTCGATATTTTTTATATCACATTTTAAATCGATATTGAGTTTCTTCCAATCATTTCCTTCACTTATTTAAGTTAATAAACCTACTTCATCTTACTGAAGTGGATATAAAGCCATAACGGCAGTGCATTTGGAAGAATTTCACCTTCTTATGTTTAGGTATAAAATAGATATTCTTGTATATACACACTTAGCAATCGAAATTGAGTTTCTTCAAATCATTTACTTCACTTATTTAAGTTAATTAACCTTCTTCATCTTACTGAAGTGGATATAAAGCGATAACGGCAGTGCATTTGGAAGAATTCCACCTTCTTGTATTTAGGTATAAAGTCGATATTCTTCTATATAGACATTTAGCAATCGATATTGAGTTTCTTCAAATCATTTCCTTCACTTATTTAAGTTAATTAATCTTCTTCATCTAACTGAAGTGGATATAAAGCCATAACAGCAGTGCACTTGGAAGAATTCCACAAAGCTATAATTAAGGCATAAAGTCCATTTTCTTGTATATACACACTTAGCAATCGATACTGAGTTGCTTCAAATCATTTCCTTCACTTATTTAAGTAATTAACATTCTTCATCTTACTGAAGTGGATATAAAGCCATAACGGCAGTGCATTTGGAAGAATTCCACCTTCTTATATTTAGGTATAAAGTCGATATTCTTGTATATACACATTTAGCAATCAATATTGAGTTTCTTCAAATCATTTTCTTCACTTATTTAAGTTAATTAACCTTCTTTATCTTACTGAAGTGGATATATAGCCATAACGGCAGTGCATTTGGAAGAATTCCACCTTCTTATATTTAGCTATAAAGTCGATATTCTTGTATATACACATTTAGCAATCAATATTGAGTTTCTTCAAATCATTTTCTTCACTTATTTAAGTTAATTAACCTTCTTCATCTTACTGAAGTGGATATAAAGCCATAACGGCAGTGCATTTGGAAGAATTCCACCTTCTTATATTTAGGTATAAAGTCGATATTCTTCTATATACACATTTAGCAATCGATGTTGAGTTTCTTCAAATCATTTCCTTCACTTACTTAAGTTAATAACCATTCTTCATCTTACTGAAGTGGATATAAAGCCATAACGGCAGTGCATTTGGAAGAATTCCACCTTCTTATATTTAGATATAAAGTCGATATTCTTCTATATACTTCTTCATTACTGAAGTGGATATAAAGCCATAACGGCAGTGCATTTGGAAGAATTCCACCTTCTTATATTTAGGTATAAAGTCGATTTTCTTGTATATACAGACTTAGCAATCGATATTGAGTTTCTTCAAATCATTTCCTTCACTTATTTAAGTTAATTAACCTTCTTCATCTTACTGAAGTGGATATAAAGCCATAACGGCAGTGCATTTGGAAGAATTCCACCTTCTTATATTTAGGTATAAAGTCGATATTCTTGTATATACACATTTACCAATCGATATTGAGTTTCTTCAAATCATTTTCTTCACTTATTTAAGTTAATTAACCTTCTTCATCTTACTGAAGTGGATATAAAGCCATAACGGCAGTGCATTTGGAAGAATTCCACCTTCTTATATTTAGGTATAACCTTCTTAATCTTACTGAAGTGGATATAAAGCCATAACGGCAGTGCATTTGGAAGAATTCCACCTTCTTATATTTAGGTATAAAGTCGATATTCTTGTATATACACATCTAGCAATCGATATTGAGTTTCTTCAAATCATTTCCTTCACTTATTTAAGTTAATTAACCTTCTTCATCTTACTGAAGTGGATATAAAGCCATAACGGCAGTGCATTTGGAAGAATTCCACCTTCTTATATTTAGGTATAAAGTCGATATTCTTGTATATACACATTTAGCAATCGATATTGAGTTTCTTCAAATCATTTCCTTCACTTATTTAAGTTAATTAACCTTCTTAGTCTTACTGAAGTGGATATAAAGCCATAACGGCAGTGCATTTGGAAGAATTCCACCTTCTTATATTTAGGTATAAAGTCGATATTCTTGTATATACACATTTAGCAATCGATATTGAGTTTCTTCAAATCATTTCCTTCACTTATTTAAGTTAATTAACCTTCTTCATCTTACTGAAGTGGATATAAAGCCATAACGGCAGTGCTTTTGAAGAATTCCACCTTCTTATATTTAGGTATAAAGTCGATATTCTTGTATATACACATTTAGCAAATCGATATTGAGTTTCTTCAACTCATTTCCTTCACTTATTTAAGTTAATAACCATTCTTCATCTTACTGAAGTGGATATAAAGCCATAACGGCAGTGCATTTGGAAGAATTCCACCTTCTTATTTTTAGGTATAAAGTCGATATTCTTGTATATACACATTTAGCAATCGATATTGAGTTTCTTCAAATCATTTACTTCACTTATTTAAGTTAATTAACATTCTTCATCTTACTGAAGTAGACATAACGCTATAACGGCAGCGCATTTGAAGAATTCCA
>NW_026092531.1:0-6931 GCF_024586455.1 Bactrocera neohumeralis | reverse complement strand
CATATTTGTTCACTTACCTTCTTCATCTTACTAAAGTGGACATAAAGCCATAACGGCGTGCATTTGGAAGAATTGGAATAGTTCTCTTACCGTCTTAATCTTACTGAAGTAGACATAAAGCCATAACGGCAGTGCATTTGGAAGAATTCCACAATCCTATATTAAGGTATAAAGTCGATTTTCTTGTATATTCACATTTAGCAATCGATATTGAGTTGCTTCAAATCACTAGTTTAACATATTTAAGTTCTCTTACCTTCTTAATCTTACTGAAGTGGACATAACGCCATAACGGCAGTGCATTTGGAAGAATTCCACAATCCTATTTTAAGGCATAAAGTCGATTTTCTTGTATATTCACATTTAGCAATCGATATTGAGTTGCTTCAAATCACTAGTTTAACATAAACAAAATTACTCCTCAAATGGAGGCATTGCTGATAAAATTTAAAGAAAAATAAACAAAAGTTTACCTTTTTGCGGTTCACCTTCTCTAAGCATAGAAGGGACAAAAACTCCATGGAGGCTTATTGCTTAAAGAAATAGCAAAAAAGTTTATTAACTCCACCATAATTTTTCAAATCCACCATAATTAAAGGTGTTACAGACAATACCGCGCCATTCTTAAATCAAGTTCCAGAGGACGAGATTATTGAAGAACTCAAGCAATACAACGTCACTAACGTCCACAAATTCACGCGCATAACTGAAGGAGTCGTCAAGCCAACTGGAGCAGTACTACTATCATTCGACACCTATTTTTTACCGGAAAAAATTGACATAGCCTGGGAAATATGCACTGTGCGGCTATATTTCCCAAACCCGATGCGATGCAAATCGTGTCAGAAGCTTGGGCATACAATGAAAATGTGCAAAAACGCACCCGCCTGCGTCTTTGCAACCTACCCCCACCAATCTTATAAAACTGCATCAGAACATCATGTGCAAATTGTTTTGGAGAACACGCAGCCTCGGCCAACACATGCCCCAAATATCAACAAGCCAAAGCTATTCTTAAAATAAAAACTGAGAAGAAATGTTCTATGCGCGAAGCGTTAAAATTACACAAGGTACAAAATCCAATCGCAGTCACAAATTCCATTTCATTCGCCCAAACAACAAAAATACAAGACAATTCTATAGCACAAGTAAATACACATAATCCGCCTGATTCCAACAACTCTACTTCAGAAGCTCCTAATATTACGCAAGAAACCGTCAAAGCAACTACTAGCAAAGACAGTATAAAAAAATTTTTAACAGAACTCAACGCTCAGCCAACAAATAAAACTAATCTGACAACAACAACTAATTCAACAAAAGATCATACTATTGTTACGTTAAATCAACACAACAATTACGGTAGCGAGAAAACGTCGAAAACAGAAACTGAAAAAGAAGAAGATCACCACATGGATATTGACACGTCTACGTCTACAACAAATACCATGAATAGAGCAATAAGCAAAGGGAGTCCCAGCGTACTGAGATGTTCACCTATCAAAAAAATCAACAGTTCCAAGTAAACAACTTAAACATGCTTTAGACATCCCAATTATCTTTTATTTTATAAGTTATATTAGAATAGATTCAAGTGTTTAAATTTATTTTTTATTTTTTTTATTTACAATTGAAATGTCATTAAAAATTATACAGTGGAATTTGAAAGGATATGGCAACAATTACAATGAGTTAGAGCAATTGATAAAAGATCTTAACCCTCATATAATTTGCCTTCAAGAGACCCACATCCCTTTTCAAGTAACTAACACTATAATCCCTAAGACGTATATTGGTTACTTCTATAATGACAGTAAAAACAGATATGCGAAGCAGGGGGTCGCAATACTAATAAAACGGAATATTCCGCACAAACGAATAGCTATACATACAAATATCCTGTCAATAGCCATAGAACTGAATCTCCTTACACCCTTCTCAATAATAAATACATATACCCCACCAAGTCAAACATTTTCCGACAAAGACATAAGAGATCTCCTCCATCAGACCCAGGCTCAAACGCTACTACTAGGTGATTTCAATGCGTGGAGCCCCCTTTGGGGTTCAGCCACTACCAACGCCAGAGGTACACAACTAGAAAATGTTATATTCGCGGAGAATCTGATTGTGCTAAACAACGGGTCAGCCACGCACTTTTCTACACACAGAACGTTCACCCATGTTGATATCACTATGGCTTCACTCAACTAAGTCCTAAATGTTCGTGGAAAATCCTTAACTTCCTTTATGGAAGCGACCATTACCCAATTCTGACAGAATTACAAAATAATTTGAACGTACAGAACCCGAAGAGATCTCCAAAATTCTTGACAGATTTTGCAAATTGGGATCAATTCCAGACACACTGTCTAGAGGCGATACAAGAGTGGCACCCTGTAAACATTCACCAAGAAGCAGCCACAATTACCAAGATAATTAGAACAGCAGCCAACAAAACGATTCCTAAAAGCAACCCAAAGGGGCATAAATCACGCTCACCATGGTGGACAAACGAGCTTAGTCTATTACGTACAAATAAACAAAAACTTTGGCAGGTTTATAAAAACTCTTGTAACATTGTCAACCTTATCGCCTACAAAAAGGCAAACGCCCAGTTCAAAAAACGCGTCAAAGAAGCAAAACGGAAATCTATATCTGAATTCACCGAAACTATTAATCCAAACTCTTCGATACAAAAGATCTGGGCAAGAATCAAGACGCTCACTGGTATTCCAAGAGCTCCCATTATTGCGATACGTCATAATAACGGTTTTCTTTCTTCCTCCACCGAAATTGCAAATGCCTTTGCTTCTACCTGGTGTAATTACGCCCAAGACACTAACTTTTCCGAAGAATATAATATGTTAAAGCAGACAATACTGGCCGAAGTATATTACCCCAGCACAGTCACCAAAATACCCTCTCTACCTAGAAACAGAATTCTCCCAAATAGAATTAGATGTCGCTCTGCAACACGCTAAAGGGAAGTCTCCAGGAAAGGACCGTATAACCTACGCTATGCTCCGCAATCTACCACTTCCGGCAAAACGTATCCTTCTCTCATTGTATAACAACATTCTCAACGGGGGGCTTTATCCTCACACGTGGCTATCGGCCACCATACTACCAATCCCTAAGCCAAATAAACCCCAAGACAGTACAAGTGGGTATCGCCCAATCTCACTAACCTCCTGTCTCAGCAAAATATTTGAAAAAATGCTCACGAAAAGGCTAATGTGGTTTTCTTGAAAAATAATTTAATAAGTCACAACCAGTCAGCATTTAAAAAGAAACATGGAACCATCGACGCACTCCTCCAACTACAACACTTTATCGCCGATGCGCTCTCAACCAAAAATCACATCACAGTGTTAGCCACTGACTTCGAAAAAGCGTATGATCGCATTGGCATTCATGTCATTTTAAATCAACTCAAAGAGTGGAAAATTGGGAAAAAGATATTTCAAGTCATAAAATCGTTTATGACTGGGCGGGCATTTCAAGTTAATATCAACGGACAGCTTTCAAAACCTTTTCCACTCAATAACGGTATACCCCAAGGCTCCCCTTTATCGGTTGTCCTATTTATGATAGCCTTTGAGCAAATAAATAGAATAACAACAAACTACAAAAATATCAATTTAAACATTTATGCAGACGATGCTTTTTTTTATACAAAAAATAAGGACTTACCAAGCACTAAAAATACATTTTTAAAGCTACTACTCGAACTCAAACAATGGGGATTAAGATCCGGAGCCACCCTTGCCTATGACAAGTGCAAAATTTTGCACATCTGTCGAAAACAAGGCTGCCCCGCAATTGATATCAATGTTGAGCTCACTAACATTCAAAATGTAAAAAACTTAAAAATATTAGGCATTATATTTGATTCTAAATATTCTTTCAAAGAGCACTGTCAGCAGTTAAGAAAAAACCTAGCTACCAGGCTTAATATTATTAAATACTTATCATCAAAAAACCTTTGTATACATACTAACACTTTAATTAATATAACAAGATCAATAATGCTATCAAAAATAGATTATGGACTCCCTATTTACGGGTGGTGCGCTAACACACATATAAAACTTTTGCAAGCGCCATACCATACAGCGGTTCGACGTAGTTTGAACGCTTTCCCCACTTCAACAGTTAAATGTATGTTAGCAGAAGCAGGTCTCCCCTCCATTGTTGAAAGGCGCGACCTCGCTACGTGGAGACTGATCCCAAAGTTTATTAATACCACAAATAAAACGCTATTCAACATATTCCGTCTCGCTGCATCCCACAAACGCAACTACTCCACCAAATCTACTATTCGTCGGTGCATATCCTATTGCAAAGAATTAGAGATTCAAATACCCCCAATGGGCAATCAAATTTGTAAGCAAGCGCCTTGGTCGCTACCACAATCTTCTGTATCCGAGCTTTTACACACACCTACCCTAAAGCACACACCAGTAATGAATGCTTTAAACAACTATTCATTGAGCACTTTAGCAGTAGGCAGATGATCAACTGGATCCCCATATTTACAGATGGATCAAAAACTGACCACAGTACAACTTTCGGTGTAGTGCACCAAAACGGAACACTCATAACAGCCGGTTGGCTCCCATTGCACTGTTCTATTTATACAGCAGAAGCAGTCGCGGTACTACAAGCCTCAGAATTTGCAACTAAAAACAAAGGGCACTTCGTTATTTGCACAGATAGTATGTCTGTAGTCTCAGCAGTTAAAAATATTTACCACGATAACTCCATTATCAACCAAATTAGGGACAGACTTATACAATACAAAAAGAAACTCCAAATCTTCTGGGTTCCTGGGCATAAGGGCATCCCAGGCAACGAGTTTGCCGACGAAGCGGCCAAAAACGCAATCTCATCACCATGTCTAACTTTTAATGCATCGCCGAGCAAGGATTTACAGAAGATGATAAATAGACACCTCCGTAACAAACAAATTTCAGACTGGTCCCATTATCAGCATCTTTACTCCACCATTAATCGTGAATGTGCTAAAGCGCTTTACCCAGCGGATTTGTCAAGGAAAGAAATTACCTACTTCACTCGACTGAGGCTAGCCACACAGTGATCACGCATGGCCACATTCTTCAATGTGAGACTCCACCTGTATGCCCGTACTGTCCAAACCGCCTATCTGTCCAACACATCCTCGACTATTGCCCAAACCTATCGGCGCTCCGAGCACAGAATTTTGGTACTAATGTACCGTCAACTCTACTAAATGAAATTAACATCGGAAACGTTAAAAAAGTAATAAATTATATCAACGATATTAATCTGAGCAACAAAATTTAAACCAAAAAACAAAAAAAAAAAAAAAAAAAAAAAAAAAAAATGTAAACTTTTAATCGCACCGTAGGCCCTGGTAGCTAGTGTGTATTTACTCATGTTAGTTTAATATTTCATATTACTCTAATAAATAATAATAATAATAATAATATTTTAAGGCATAAAGTCGATTTTCTTGTATATTCACATTTAGCAATCGATATTGAGTTGCTTCGAATCATGAGTTTAACATATTTAAGTTCTCTTACCGTCTTAATCTTACTGAAGTAGACATAAAGCCATAACGGCAGTGCATTTGGAAGAATTCCACAATCCTATTTTAAGGCATAAAGTCGATTTTCTTGTATATTCACATTTAGCAATCGATATTGAGTTGCTTCAAATCACTAGTTTAACATATTTAAGTTCTCTTACCTTCTTAATCTTACTGAAGTGGACATAAAGCCATAACGGCAGTGCATTTGGAAGAATTCCACAATCTTATATTAAGGTATAAAGTCGATTTTCTTGTATATTCACATTTAGCAATCGATATTGAGTTGCTTCAAATCATTAGTTTAACATATTTAAGTTCACTTACCTTCTTCATCTTACTGAAGTGGACATAACGCCATAACGGCAGTGCATTTGGAAGAATTCCACAATCTTATATTAAGGTATAAAGTCGATTTTCTTGTATATTTACATTTAGAAGTCTATGTTGAGTTGCTTCAAATCATGAGTTTAACATATTTAAGTTCACTTACCTTCTTCATCTTACTGAAGTGGACATAAAGCCATAACGGCAGTGCATTTGGAAGAATTCCACAATCCTATATTAAGGCATAAAGTCGATTTTCTTGTATATTCACATTTAGCAATCGATATTGAGTTGCTTCAAATCACTAGTTTAACATATTTAAGTTCTCTTACCTTCTTCATCTTACTGAAGTAGACATAAAGCCATAACGGCAGTGCATTTGGAAGAATTCCACAATCCTATTTTAAGGTATAAAGTCGATTTTCTTGTATATTCACATTTAGAAATCAATATTGAGTTGCTTCAAATCATTAGTTTAACATATTTAAGTTCTCTTACCTTCTTCATCTTACTGAAGTAGACATAAAGCCATAACGGCAGTGCATTTGGAAGAATTCCACAATCCTATATTAAGGTATAAAGTCGATTTTCTTGTATATTCACATTTAGCAATCGATATTGAGTTGCTTCGAATCATTAGTTTAACATATTTAAGTTCACTTACCTTCTTCATCTTACTGAAGTGGACATAAAGCCATAACGGCAGTGCATTTGGAAGAATTCCACAATCTTAAATTTAGGTATAAATTCGATTTTCTTGTACATACGCATTGAGCAATCGATATTGAGTTGCTTCAAATCATTAGTTTAACATATTTAAGTTCAATTACCTTCTTCATCTTACTGAAGTGGACATAACGCCATAACGGCAGTGCATTTGGAAGAATTCCACAATCTTATATTAAGGTATAAAGTCGATTTTCTTGTATTTTCACATTTAGCAATCGATATTGAGTTGCTTCGAATCATTAGTTTAACATATTTAAGTTAATTTACCTTCTTCATCTTACTGAAGTGGACATAAAG
>NW_026092530.1:0-5286 GCF_024586455.1 Bactrocera neohumeralis | reverse complement strand
TGCGGGGTAAATATATGAATTTTAAATTTTATGCAAATTAGCCGTTTTAATGTTTAATTGGAGTTGTCATAGAGTTGTCCTAGGCAATAGCGACAATTTGGAATAACTTTAGCAATGTAATTAAGATGTAGAATCGATTTTTTTGTACATACACATTAAGCAATCGATATCAAGTTGCGTAAAAATATGAACTTTACATATTTATGCAAATTAGCCGTTTTGATGTTATTGGAGTTGTCACAGAGTTGTTCTATAGCAATAGCGACAGTGTATTTGGAACAACCTTTGAAATCTTAAATTAAGGTGTAAAATTGATTTTTTGGTACATACATACTATGCAATCGATATCAAGATGCGTAAAAATATGAACTTTACATATTTATGCAAATTAGCCGTTTTGATGTTATTGGAGTTGTCAGAGAGTTGTTCTATGGCAATAGCGACAGTGTATTTGGAACAACTTTGCAATCTTAAATTAAGGTGTAGAATAGATTTTTTGGTACATACATATTATGCAATCGATATCAGGTTGCGTAAAAATATGAACTTTACATATTTATGCTAAATTAGCCGTTTTGATGTTAATGGAGTTGTCATAGAGTTGTCGTATAGCCATAGCGACAGTGTATTTAGAACAATTTTACAATCTTAAATTAAGATGTAAAATTGATTTTTTGGTACATACATATTATGCAATCGATATCAAGATGCGTAAAAATATGAACTTTACATATTTCTGTCAGTTAGCCGTTTTGATGTTATTGGAGTTGTCATAGAGTTGTCCTATAGCAATAGCGACAGTGTATTTGGAAAAATTTAACAATCCTAAATTAAGGTGTAGAATTGATTTTTTGATGCATACACATTAAGCAATCGATATCAAGTTGCGTAAAAATGAACTTTACATATTTATGCAAATTAGCCGTTTTGATGTTATTGGAGTTGTCATAGAGTTGTCCTATAGCGATAGCGACAGTGTATTTGGAACAACTTAGAAATCTTAAATTAAGGTGTAAAATTGATTTTTTGGTACATACATATTATAAATCGATATCAAGATGCGTAAAAATATGAACTTTACATATTTATGCAAATTAGCCGTTTTGATGTTATTGGAGTTGTCTCAGAGTTGTTCTATAGCAATAGCGACAGTGTATTTGGAACAATTTTACAACCTTAGATTAAGATGTAAAATTGAATTTTCGTACATACATATTATGCAATCGATATCAAGATGCGTAAAAATATGAACTTACATATTTATGCAAATTAGCCGTTTTTGATGTTATTGGAGTTGTCATAGAGTTGTTCTATAGCAATAGCGACAGTGTATTTAGAAAAATTTGCAATCTTAAATTAAGATGTAAAATTGATTTTTTGGTACATACATATTATGCAATCGATATCAAGATGCGTAAAAATATGAACTTTACATATTTATGCTAATTAGCCGTTTTGATGTCATTGGAGTTGTCATAGAGTTGTTCTATAGCAATAGCGACAGTGTATTTGGAACAATTTTGCAATCTTAAATTAAGATGTAAAATTGATTTTTACATACATATTATGCAATCGATATCAAGATGCGTAAAAATATGAACTTTAAAACATATTATGCAATCGATATCAAGATGCGTAAAAATATGAACTTTACATATTTATGCAAATTAGCCGTTTTGATGTTATTGGAGTTGTCATAGAGTTGTTCTATAGCAATAGCGACAGTGTATTTGGAACAATTTTGCAATCTTAAATTAAGGTGTAAAATTGATTTTTTGGTACATACTATTATGCAATCGATATCAAGATGCGTAAAAATATGAACTTTACATATTTATGCAAATTAGCCGTTTTGATGTTATTGGAGTTGTCATAGAGTTGTTCTATAGCAATAGCGACAGTGTATTTGGAACAATTTGACAATCTTAAATTAAGATGTAAAATTGATTTTTTGGTACATACACATTATGCAATCGATATCAAGATGCGTAAAAATATGAACTTTACATATTTATGCAAATTAGCCGTTTTGATGCTATTGGAGTTGTCACAGAGTTGTTCTATAGCAATAGCGACAGTGTATTTGGAACACCTTTGCAATCTTAAATTAAGGTGTAAAATTGATTTTTTGGTACATACACATTATGCAATCGATATCAAGATGCGTAAAAATATGAACTTTACATATTTATGCAAATTAGCCGTTTTGATGTTATTGGAGTTGTCATAGAGTTGTCCTATAGCAATAGCGACAATGTATTTGGAACAATTTAACAATCTTAAATTAAGGTGTAAAATTGATTTTTTGATACATACATATTATGCAATCGATATCAAGATGCGTAAAAATATGAACTTTACATATTTATGCAAATTAGCCTTTTTGATGTTATTGGAGTTGTCATAGAGTTGCCCTATAGCAATAGCGACAGTGTATTTGGAACACCTTTGCAATCTTAAATTAAGGTGTAAAATTGATTTTTTGGTACATACATATTATGCAATCGATATCAAGATGCGTAAAAATATGAACTTTACATATTTATGCAAATTAGCCGTTTTGATGTTATTGGAGTTGTCATAGAGTTGTTCTATAGCAATAGCGACAGTGTATTTGGAACACCTTTGCAATCTTAAATTAAGGTGTAAAATTGATTTTTTGGTACATACACATATTATGCAATCGATATCAAGATGCGTAAAAATATGAACTTTACATATTTATGCAAATTAGCCGTTTTGATGTTATTGGAGTTGTCATAGAGTTGTTCTATAGCAATAGCGACAGTGTATTTGGAACAATTTGCAATCTTAAATTAAGGTGTAAAATTGATTTTTTGGTACATACACATATTATGCAATCGATATCAAGATGCGTAAAAATATGAACTTTACATATTTATGCAAATTAGCCGTTTTGATGTTATTGGAGTTGTCATAGAGTTGTTCTATAGCAATAGCGACAGTGTATTTGGAACAATTTGACAATCTTAAATTAAGATGAAAAATTGATTTTTTGATACATACACATTAAGCAATCAAAATAAAGTTGCGTAAAAATATGAACTTTACATATTTATGCAAATTAGCCGTTTTGATGTTATTGGAGTTGTCATAGAGTTGTCCTATAGCAATAGCGACAGTGTATTTGGAACAATTTGGCAATCTTAAATTAAGGTGTAAAATTGATTTTTTGGTACACACATATTATGCAATCGATATCAAGATGCGTAAAAATATGAACTTTACATATTTATGCAAATTAGCCGTTTTGATGTTATTGGAGTTGTCATAGAGTTGTTCTATAGCAATAGCGACAGTGTTGGAACACAATTTGCAATCTTAAATTAAGGTGTAAAATTGATTTTTTGGTACATACATATTATGCAATCGATATCAAGATGCGTAAAAATATGAACTTTACATATTTATGCAAATTAGCCGTTTTGATGTTATTGGAGTTGTCATAGAGTTGTTCTATAGCAATAGCGACAGTGTATTTGGAACAATTTAACAATCTTAAATTAAGGTGTAAAATTGATTTTTTGGTACATACATATTATGCAATCGAAAATAAAATATGAACTTTACATATTTATGCTAACTAGCCGTTTTGATGTTATTGGAGTTGTCATAGAGTTGTCCTATTGCAATAGCGACAGTGTATTTGGAACAATTTTGCAATCTTAAATTAAGGTGTAAAATTGATTTTTTGGTACATACATATTATGCAATCGATATCAAGATGCGTAAAAATATGAACTTTACATATTTATGCAAATTAGCCGTTTTGATGTTATTGGAGTTGTCATAGAGTTGTCCTATAGCAATAGCGACAGTGTATTTGGAACAATTTAACAACCCTAAATTAAGGTGTAAAATTGATTTTTTGGTACATACACATTATGCAATCGATATCAAGATGCGTAAAAATATGAACTTTACATATTTATGCAAATTACCCTTTTTGAAGTTATTGGAGTTGTCATAGAGTTGCCCTATAGCAATAGCGACAGTGTATTTGGAACACCTTTGCAATCTTAAATTAAGGTGTAAAATTGATTTTTTGGTACATACACATTATGCAATCGATATCAAGATGCGTAAAAATATGAACTTTACATATTTATGCAAATTAGCCGTTTTGATGTTATTGGAGTTGTCATAGAGTTGTTCTATAGCAATAGCGACAGTGTATTTGGAACAATTTGACAATCTTAAATTAAGGTGTAAAATTGATTTTTTGGTACATACACATTATGCAATCGATATCAAGATGCGTAAAAATATGAACTTTACATATTTATGCAAATTAGCCGTTTTGATGTTATTGGAGTTGTCATAGAGTTGTTCTATAGCAATAGCGACAGTGTATTTGGAACAATTTGACAATCTTAAATTAAGGTGTAAAATTGATTTTTTGGTACATACACATTATGCAATCGATATCAAGATGCGTAAAAATATGAACTTTACATATTTATGCAAATTAGCCGTTTTGATGCTATTGGAGTTGTCACAGAGTTGTTCTATAGCAATAGCGACAGTGTATTTGGAACACCTTTGCAATCTTAAATTAAGGTGTAAAATTGATTTTTTGGTACATACATATTATGCAATCGATATCAAGATGCGTAAAAATATGAACTTTACATATTTATGCAAATTAGCCGTTTTGATGTTATTGGAGTTGTCATAGAGTTGTTCTATAGCAATAGCGACAGTGTATTTGGAACAATTTTGCAATCTTAAATTAAGGTGTAAAATTGATTTTTTGGTACATACATACACATTATGCAATCGATATCAAGATGCGTAAAAATATGAACTTTACATATTTATGCAAATTAGCCGTTTTGATGCTATTGGAGTTGTCATAGAGTTGTTCTATAGCAATAGCGACAATGTATTTGGAACAATTTTGCAATCTTAAATTAAGGTGTAAAATTGATTTTTTGGTACATACACATTATGCAATCGATATCAAGATGCGTAAAAATATGAACTTTACATATTTATGCAAATTAGCCGTTTTGATGTTATTGGAGTTGTCATAGAGTTGTTCTATAGCAATAGCGACAGTGTATTTGGAACACCTTTGCAATCTTAAATTAAGGTGTAAAATTGATTTTTTGGTACATACATATTATGCAATCGATATCAAGATGCGTAAAAATATGAACTTTACATATTTATGCAAATTAGCCGTTTTGATGCTATTGGAGTTGTCATAGAGTTGTTCTATAGCAATAGCGACACTGTATTTGGAACACCTTTGCAATCTTA
>NW_026092529.1:0-6152 GCF_024586455.1 Bactrocera neohumeralis | reverse complement strand
TCCCCCTACAGCCGATGGCCCCGGACTTTTGTTTCCTTCCCAAAAAGGCCGATGAAATTAAAAATTTAACCCCCAAGAAGGATCCAAGCAGCATAAACCTCGGCTCTAAAAAGCGCACTGTCGTTCATCGACGCGGGGGCCCTTTTTGAAATTTTTAAAGAATTGTGTTGGTTCAATAAATTTTTAAATCAGCTAAGTCCAAACTTTCCGGACAAACCTGTACATACGGGTTTTTTCCCCTTTTAAACATCAAAAAAATTTTTTTGAAAAGTAAAATCTTTGAAAAAATTGAATGTTTTATAGTAAAGGAGTTTAAAATTTTCAACCTCTTGTTTTAAATATATTTATATAAATAAAATATCCTATTTGATCCCCTTAAAAAGATTACAGTTTATATCTTCTTTTTTATTTGGGTTTTTAATATTTTATGGTTTTTGATAACGCCTTTTTTTGGGCAAATTTCCGTTTAGCCCTTGGAATCCACCCAATTTTAAAACTCTGATATGGAAAAAATGTTTTTTAAACTAAAAGGGGTTTTTTATGATTTCACTTTAGATTACCATTTGCATTTTTTTTAAAACCCCCCCATTTGTGATCGAAATATTTGATCAGAAAGATGCCCTGGTTTTAAACTTTCCTCACATGGCCGGGCGACGGTGCGTGGTCGGTTTACCTATCTTTTACAAACCCCTATGGTTCAGCGTGGGTCTGTTCCATCTAAGCGCAGGGGGGTTGTTTTCCCCTCAATCAGCATTTTCCTGTTTCTGTTACAGTAATTTTTTTATAACCCATAGTTCATTTAAACCTCGCCTCGTGTTTGTAATGGCCCGGGGCAAATTCTTTTTTTAAAAACCATAACTGCCTGCCTCCCTCCAAAAAATCGGGCGGGGGTGCTATTCGGGGACCTTTAATTTTTTTACTGTCTTTTGGGTTTTTACCTTTGGGGGGAAACTGGGCCCCCCTCGTTTCCGGTTTTGGGGGTCGGAGGCGCCCTTTTTTCTACCTAACGTCCCTTTTCTTTTTGGGCTAAATTTCTGGAAACCCCTCGGGCCCCTTTTTATTTGGGTCATCAGTTCCGGGTAAAGTGTGGTGGCCCTCCGTTGCGACTTCACGAATCCGAGCAGCTGAGCCAAGGGCTCGGGCCACAAGTCATCATATTTGGCAATTCAAAAAACTTACTTTTAACCCCCGAACCCTTTCACACCAGGTTGTCGTTGTTTACGTTGTCCTTCGTCTGGCTGTTCTTGTTGATTGTTAACCCCCCTACGTCAGGGTCCCTTTATTCACTGAAGGAATGACATTGTTCAATTCGACTTCATGCTTTACTTAAAATTCCCGTTGGAACAAATTACCAAGTTGCATGGAAGAAGAAAAAGTGAAACAAATATTAAAAAAATTAGATTTTTATTTTGGTTCATACGATTTAGGATATCTAAAGAATATTCGTGTTAAATCAGTTAATTTAAATTGACTGATTGAACCAAATATCTTTCCACATCGAATATAGTTTGAAAAATAAAAAAACTAAACTGATTAACTTTTAAAATTTTCACAAGGGGACAGGAACCGTTGGGCAAAAAAGACAAAGTTGTTGCTAAATTCTATGTTGCTCGTTCTTCCTGAAGTCAAAACTCGAAGGGTCTTTTTCCCAACAATTATATGATGATCAAATTTTTGCCGAAAAAGCAACAATTTAAAAATCGAGAGATCTGCACTGTTCAAAATTACCCAATCATCGTTCCATCAATCGGTATTCGCCGTGGCTAACCCCAAAAAAGGACCATAAATCTTCGCAGAATTTTTTCTCTCGAAAACTCGAACGTCGACTCATCCGTTTTGACATCCCCAAACCGCACCATACAGCGGGCGGGAATTATAACTGACTTATAGATTTTGGTTTTTTGTTTGTCGAGAGGGACTTTTTCTAATTCCTACCAGTCAAGTAGCCCCTTTTTTTAAAGAGTTATCCTGCGGGATTTCAGGCTGACATTGTTTGGTTTTTTTTGGGGTTCAAGATAGACAAATTATCTAGACTTCAAAAGGGGCTGTCAACAGTGACGGAGGCCGCCGAGTGCGACGACTGTTTGTTTGATGACGGAGATATTTCTCTTGCCCTCGTTCACTGCCAGACCCATTTTCTGTGCCCCTTTTCCAGCCTGGGAAAGCGAACAACCCCGGGGGTTGAGGGTGATATCAATATCATCGGCATACGCCAACGCTGTACATTTTTAGAAGATGGGGGCCTTCTCTTTTAGTTCTCGGCTCAATTTTTCTCCCGAAGCAGGGTTGAAGAAATCGCAGATGAGTGCCGCTGAACCCGGTTGGTATCGAACGGTCGGGGTTTCCCGATTCACGGAGCTTTTCGTGTTGCTCAGCGTCGTTTTCACGCCGTTTTTTAGTTTTTCGGGGGTACCCAAAATTTAAATCGGGGGTAAAGGGGCTCCTTTTTGCTGTCGAAAACATTTTAAATCGACGAAGAGGTGGTGTGTGCGATTCTCCTTTACGGGCTTTTCCAAAAATTTGGCGCATGGTGAATATCTGGTGGTTGTTGATTTGCCGTCTAAAGCCACACTTAAAGGGCCCAATGGGTTTTTTGACGGGGGCCAATCTTTCCCCAATAGCCTAAAAACCTTTATGCGATGTTGAAGAGGCATCCGACGGTAGTTGGCGCCTTTTTATATTGTGGTGGTATCTCTTTTATGGATTGGGCAAGAAGCTGATGCATGTACCTTATCAGTTCTTCGCCGCTGTTTAATAGCTTTGGGCTGGCAATCTGGGTCGGCCCCGCCGCTTTGTTGTTCCTTCAGGCGGGCAATTGCTATCTGAACTTCCTTCATGGTCGGGCAATGAAACGTCTGCTCCATCGTCATCGATTGGGGAATCGGGTTCTCCTTCTCCTGGTGTTGTGCGTTCACTGCTATTCAGCAGGCTGGTGAAGTGTTCTCTCCATAATTTAAGTATGCTCTGGGACATCAGGTGATTAGATTAGCCTTTGGGGGTTCTACAGCCGCAGCCTTTTTTCGAGAACGGGCATTACCCCTGTCCGGCCAGCCTATCAAGAATCTTTACTCAGCATTTCAGCCTCTTTCTTTTTCTGTCTACAAATACATACAACTTCCCTCTTCAACTCTCGGTATCTATCGCCCCGCACGTGTTTCGATCGTAACGTTGCGAGGTAAATGCAGTCTGTTTTCTCTCCGCTGCGACGCTCCTCGTCGTACCAGCTGTTCTGGTCGATCGAAAACCAATGGTTTCGGTTGCAGCTGTACGTAAGGAGTTGAAATGCTATCCCCCCTTATACCGAGTTGTTGACGAGTGCTCTCAGAGAGCAGGGAGTGCAAGCCGAGTAGAAAATCGTTCGGCTGTCTGTCGTGATTGCAGCTTCTCGACGTCGAACCTTCTTGTGTTTGTTGACGTGCATTTTTAGCAGCACGCCGGCGGGTGCGTATCTTGGCTGCAACAAGATAGTGGTCCGAGTCGATGGAGACGTGTCTTCCGTCTTATCACAACATGATCGATCTGGTTGGTAGTTTTTCGATCCGGGAGACAGCCAGGTAGCTTGATGAATCTTCTTATGCTGGAATCTGGTACTACAGATAACCATATTTCGGGCCCCAGCAAGTCAATCACCTTCAACCCATTAGGGGATGTTTGTCGTGGACCAAATTTTACCGACCGTTAAAATATATCTTTTGCCCCCCTCTTAAAGTCGGCACGTTTTTGACATCGTGGCGGGGGCAGCCTCATAAGGCGCTCAAGCCTCAAAAATCTTTGGTCCATCTCCTTCTTTTCCCCCGCAGGGGGGGGCTCAGTCAGCGATATTTGAAGAACCCGCTTTGATGCGGATTGTGGCTGACGTTCATTCACCCCGGAATGATGGTTTTTCCCGGGGGAGTCTCTCTCCCCACCACGAACCCTACCCAAATTTGGCCCCCTTTAAATAGGGCCACCGAGAAAATTTCCCGTCTCCCTTCCCCAAATCCATCGCATTTCTTGGCGGCGGTGATTCACCCCTTTTTTTACGGGGACACCCAACCAGCTGGGCAGCGGAAATTCCCAATTTAAAGGACCGGACATTCCTTTTTGGTGCCCTCAAAAAGTCCTTATTTTTTTGCCGGGGTCGTCATTCGGGGCCCCCCCATCCAAAAGGCGGGTTATAGCCCCCGGGTTTTTTTACTTGGCGGGTCCCAAACCAGCACAAACCCTTTTAAAAAGGGAATTTTCCCCTTTCCCACTTTGGCCCCCTTTCGAACGGATTTTTTGGCTACCAAAAGGATACTTGGAAAAAGGGAACCCCGGAAGTAGTAAACCCTCCCGGCCCATTGTGGGGAAATCACCAGCCATTCCCAGGTGAATGGGCGACCCAAAATTTCCCTCATTTGGGGAAATGACAAAAAGACTCCATCCTGATATCGCAAATTAATTTTTGCTTAATCTGCTGCTGTTAATAAAAACCCCTTAAATTAGTTTTTAAAATTTTCCCTTTGAAATACAGAAAAGCACTGGGAAAAAAAATCCCCAGCTGGTTCAATTTTATTGGAAAATGCCCAAAGGATCTTGATGTCGCCAATCCAAAAAAGGGAAATCATCTATATGTCATTCGGGGTTGAATTTTTAATGTTAGATTTTTGGTTTGGAAAGGGGCCCGAACAAAAAGCCAACTTTAAAATTTTGGGTTTTTAAAATTGGAAAAACGTTTCCGAGACGTTTCAATTGATGAAACAAGTTTAGGGGATGATTCCATCCGGGGTTGTTCAACTTTTCCAAAAGTGGTTGGGAGGAAAAATGATGATCAAAAAGGGAACCAATCAAAATTGTAATCCCCAAAAAAATTCCTAAAATTTTGTGGGGAAATCACAAAGATCAGCCGAAACCATCATTGATTTTTCAGGGAAAATAAGTTGGGCATCTAAAACTGATTTATCGTTTTTTGAGCAAAATTTACTTGGGTTTAAAAGGGGTTTTTTTAAAATTGCCAAGGTTTGTCTAAAATTAAAACATCATGGACCCCAATTATTTAAACCCAAAAATTTAAATTTTTTAACCTTTAAATCTTTTCGATTATCTGACATGGCATCGATTTTTTTCCTTTTCCCATGAAAGAAGCGCTATAAAACGAAAGGGGCCCGAAAAAAGCTTAAAACCCTTTGGGCGACCACTTAAACCCGGGCCAAACCCAAAAAATTTTTCCCGTTCAAATTTTTTTTTGGAATGCAAAAACTGTATTGAACCCGAGAAAAAACTATTTAATAAAATTTTTACTTTTTCTTTTTAAAGTTTATTCCGTAAAAAACCGTTTTTTTGGAAACCTTTTTGTAAATACTTTAAATTGTAAAACAAATTTTTTATAAAATTTTTTAATTTTAAAACAAATTTAAATTTAAATAAATAAAATTTTTAAGGGTAATTTTAAAATTTTTAAGTTAAATTTCTTTTTTTCATTTTAAAAAGGTGGCAACTAATTTCTTTTTGTTTTTTAAAGAAAAGGGGAAAAAAGTTTCGGAAAAGTTATGGGAATCTTTTTTAAACCCAAAAATTTTGTAAACTTAATTAACAAAAATTTAAAAAAAAATGGGGTTAATTTTTGGGGAAAATTTAATTGGAAAATTTCCAAATTTTTTTTTTTTTCCCCAGGTAAATAAATGGCGGTGAAGGGTGGAACTCCCTTAAGAAACGAAAAGGCTTGGATTTTTGGGATGGTATCACAAGATCAACTTTTTTTCCTAATGGTGTTCGGGGCAAGCCAAAAAAAGATGGAAAATTTGGACTAGCGATGCGCCCATATTTCCCAAATTTTTAAAGGGTTTCCCATTTTTAAGGATGGTAAGATAAGAAAGTCAAAACAATTAGCCCTTTATGCCTATCTTCTTACTTACCCTTCTGCTTTTTCATCTAAGAAAATAACAACATAATTTATATATATTCCATTTTTCATAATAAAAGTAAATTTATTTTTCTTTATTTTTTACCTTTAAACAAAACTATAAATACACAATTTTTTTTGGCAAATCTAATTTCTTTTTGGGTTCTTTTAAAACCCTATTTATCAGCTCCCTTTTCCCACTATTTTTGTGTTGACTTTTTTTTGTATCTCTCAGCTGCTTGGGGCTGAATAAGACAAAATTTTTGGTGGGTAATATATTTTTTTATTT
>NW_026092528.1:0-7739 GCF_024586455.1 Bactrocera neohumeralis | reverse complement strand
GACGGTGAAGGTGAAACACTTATCTGAGTGCACATACTTTTTGGCACAAAGTGAAATGCGGAGAGGTCCTCGAATTACTTGTTCGTACTAAAAACCATCTTGCTGCTAAAGTAGAGGTTCCTGAGGGATAATGTGCCAAATCTCACTCGTGGGGCGATCTAAACATGTTGGGGTGAAATTTTCCAGCATTTTCTCTATCTCTACTGTCCTTTAGACCTTCGGGTAGACACATTTTTCGCGAACCTAGGAAGTTCTGAGGGCCTAATACTAACCTCTCTTAACAGATTTGTGGTAAGCTGAAAACGGTTTCATCGGTCTATGATGATATGGTGTTCAATGAGTTTTTGAAGTCGCAAAAAAGACCAAATAAGCAGGCTCCAGAGACCTAGTGAATTACTCAATTTAGATCATTGGAAAAATTTCGATCAAGAATAAAAATGTAATCTGCCACAAAACTTCACTGGGTATCAACATGCAATGTGCAGATCACCATAAATTAGTTTCCCACCTCAAACAAAAACAACAACAACAAAGTCTGCTTTCAAAATAAATTGTTCGAATAGATTCCAAAATGGACTAAACTAAAAATCCCAACATTAATAGTCAAAACACAGAAAACAAAAAAAAAAAACAATCCCCGATGCACTACAAACACAAACAAATTTACGATGTGTGTATATGTGTATGGAAGTAATGTAATACTCTGTATATATACTGTGTACTTGTTAACCAATACCGCTGTGTTGATGGTCGCCCAGCTATCCAAATGGCAAACAATGATATCATAAAAAAACTGGCAAAATCTGTTAGTAAGTGAGCGGCATCTGCTGCAATCGCAAACTGTTCGATAAAATGCCACTCTGTTTGCTTTTGTGTGGCACCAGTGTGAAACCAGGAAAGGGACAACAACAACGTTAAATTTGGGGCGTCGTCACGCCACATCAGCAGCATAGTTGAAGACACAGCCGCAGCGTAAAGGCGACGCATCGTTGGACAAATCAATCGTTGGGAGACATGAAAGAAAGAAAAGAAAAACTAAAAAGTGAAAATAAATACAAAAAATTTAAAAGGGTGCTGCAAATGGACGATCGATCTAATAAAACAACTAGTATGACATTATGAAAAAAGAAATACAAATGCAACCAGTTTCAGAAATCCAACGCGGCTTCTTGAGGGTTTCACTGATCGAAGTCCGACGAGGCTAATAGTCAATCGTCTTAAGAACTCCATCGAATAAGTTCCAAGTGATTGTACGAATTATACGAATCCGAAACCTCTCTCAGCTCCCAAATCTGACAACAACCCATAAGAGATTCTCAATGAGATCATTTTCATGTACTCCAAAGGCATCTAAAGTCAATTAAATTTTAATCCCTTGGGTTACAAATCCATATGCAGTTCCGATTTGGCTTTTTCTCGACTGAAGACCTCAACAAGCACATTTTTTTGTCGGTCGGGACAGCTGCATCCAAAAATGAGTTTTCATTTCAGAGGCTTATGTTGAAGATTTCATCTGTTCCACCTATTTCTAAGTTTACCTCGTGGTCAACCGGTCTCAAATTGACTATATCAGGACTCATTGAAGTTATCGTAGCAATGAATCCCGGTGAAGAATTCAGCGCGGAAATTAAAATGTAAGGCTTTCGAGGATGAGCTCTGTGCTGGTCAACTTACTCGAGATTAATCCTGGACGATATCGAGGATAATCATATATTTACTAAAATACGAATGTTGATTACTTTTTAGATAGTTGTTGGACCCCCTGTAGTTTAGATGGTTTGATCGAGAGAGATCGCGTGGACTGTATCGATTTTTATTTGGCGCTGGTCAAGTTTTTTGCGAACTGCAGCTTCAGCACAAGAGGATACGGGAGCAACTGGAAATGCTCCCATTCTACAGAGAGCGCAGTTCTAGGGTGCTGTCCACAGATGCTGTGTCCTTTTGCAATACCTAGTCTGTAAGCCCTGATGCTATTAATATCGTGGTTAGGCACTCTGATCAACCCTAAACGTACTGTTAATGGTGCTCAATATCGCCGCTCCAAGTGGATGGTCACTTCTCTGAAGAAGGCTGCACTCGGAGCAATAAGTCTATTGCTTACCTTTTAATACCTGCAACCTCGGCTTGGGAGGCACTGCAATAGTCAGGGAAGTCTGAAGCTGAAGCTAATATGTGAGAGCTCCTGGACAGTTCCACCAACCTTCCCATCAAAAAACTGACTTATCCAAAGAAGCCACTGACCCTCTCCTGCGACGGATTTACCTCAACACCTCTCTCCCCGGTGTATGGCAGAGAAGGAACCACCAGAGTTAGGTTTGGCAACCCCATGATCTGCCAGTCATTCGGTATGAAGTCAAAGTGTTCGGAAACATCCGAGAGTTCAGGACATGTTCCTTAAAAGAACCAGGATCTACTGAGTCACATAGCAACTTACAGCCGTCCACCTTCGGACGATGTCTGCATGCACTATGTGGAAGATGGCGTTGCGCCATGGTTGTAGTGGACCTAACTGGTCTGTCCGTTTAATGCTGATGCGCCGCCCATTGAACACTCTCAGAGTTCCTTTGCAAGCGTGGTCTTTTCTGGAGCGATCCAACACATAAATACCATCGAGCATAATGAGCTTGGCTATGCTGTCGTAGAGCCAGAAGACCACTCTCGGTGAGAGCCCACCTTTTGGCCAATGTCATCTCCCTACAGCAGTATAAGGCAATCTATGCCCGTTTTTGTTTTCTATTTGATATTCGCTTCGATGAAAGCTTCCTATCCAGAATGAACCCCAGTTAATTCACTGTATCCTAAGATTGAAGACAGATCTATCCCATTTGCGGCGGTGATCCAGGATCTTTAATCTTCTAGTAAATAAAACCAGCTATGTTTTATTTGGGTTGATGGCGAGACCACTTCCTTACTACGTGAACTCGTACACGGTACTCATGAACATTCCTTTGACCATAAGTAAGTACATTATCTACATAGGCAATCACCCGGCATCCACTGTCCACTCAAGTTGGTCAAGCTGTTGATCTTAATATCCGTGAAATTCTATTATTTTCAAAGATTCAAAAAACCAATATTTTTCTTCAATGACTTTTTTAAATTAATAACATATTTCGTCAAACTCTACGCGTCAACTATCAATCAGTCACCTTTTTGACATACCCTGCAAGTACTACCAAAAAACATCAAATCTTTTAACCAAAAACAAACGAACGAGTTGAGCTGATGGCACAGCTGCCAGGTTGACGAAGGCTACCCCGCTTTATCTGCTATCGATAACCATAAAGGTACTTCACGAGCTGCCCTGTCGGTTGTCAGGCGGTCATTACGGTGATCAGCCATTTTGTTGCTCATATAGATCCCTTCTGGCCCAGCCCAACCGGAGCATTTTACAAAGTATCTTTTCTTTTTTTTGCCACAATTTTTAGTTAACAAGTCACTTTCCTCTGCTTGGTTGGTTGCATCTTTAGTTACTGCAGTTACTTGTGTTCTGTTTTCATATATTATATAGTTTTTGTTGTTTTTTCTATTTTCTTCAAAGTTATTGAATTTCACCGTTTCACGTCGTACATACTAGTCGGTTTTTAGTGTTACAACGAAAAGGTGGAGTTGGCAAAATTATTGATAATGACGCCAGCCGAAATGCGCTACTATTCAGACATTCTCATACAGTCCACGTCATCACATGCGGCTTCGCTTGCTTGCCGAAAGTATGCCAAATTGCTTGCAGCCAAAAGCGGTCGCTGTGTAGAGAGATTTGACGTTTCATTCGACAAGCTACATGCAAAGGGTTGTGGCCGTCGGTTTAAGGAAATACTCGTACGTACAATATATTGATAATCTCGCCCTTTTTTCTAGCATTGACAAGTAGCGAAACGAGCTGAGCTCATCACCATTAAGCAGTGCTGAGTTTGAGTAAATAAAAATGGTTTAGAAAACATGGAGAAAGTGAATTTCCAAGCTAGTAAGGAGAAGTAGGGATGCTAATTGATATTCACACAAATATTAAGTAAGAGGAAAACAAGAAAGCTGCTGAGACTGGGACTCTTAACAACCAAGCTATAAAAAGGACACAGAATCTTGAGTCAAATGGAGTGTAGCAACTTAGATTCGTAAACCTCTGGGATCTCGTTAAGAACATAAATTCAGGAATCAACATCGAGCAACATCAAAGAAAGGTCGACGGTTCAAAACAAACTATTATAGTCAAAATATAACATTCCCAAAAAAGTCCGTAGAGTAAATGAAAAGGGTCGTTCTAAAGTTTACTATAATATACGCTGGTGTTAGATTGTCAGGCAATATTCAACTGGTGCTTTCTAAGTTCACTAACAAAGTCGCTTAGTACTTGATAAAATCATAGGGACTTTTGGAATGCATCCTTAAATATATAGCAGAAGTATTAGAAGAAGATACGAGAAACTGTCTATATCAAAATGTCAAATTATTTCCTCAAGTAAAAGCTTGGATCTGGACTAAGCAAAAATAACACAATGACTTCTATGGAATCTCCTTGTTTACATAAGCGCACCTGAGATCTGCCATTTGCGCCAAATTCAGCATCCATTATGAAACACCAAATGGGTTGAGGGTTGAGTCTGGCCCCGCTGGCAGATTCCAGCATTAATCAAGCTACTTAATACATCACCTCTCTCCAGAGTTTTAGGCCCCCGGGGAAATCAGCATTGAGTCAAGCCACTATCTTGTTGCATCGAAGATACACATGCTGCCTGTGTGCAGCAAAACCAAACGTCAACAAAACACACAGGGGAAAGTTCGATGTCAGAAGCTGCAATCACAATACAGCACTCATCAGCAACTCTCGCTATAAAAGAGAAATCCATATATGGGGACTGACATTTAAAGCTCCTTGCGTTCAGCTGCAACCGAACCATTGGTTTTCGGAAAATGCAAAAAGAACAGCAGATACGACGAGGAGGCAGGACGCATTTGCAAACAAAAAAATAAAGAGGCCGGGAAAACGCGTGAGTATGAAGAGCTTGACAAGCTGGCCGGGATAGGGCTAATGCTCGAAAATTCTACTAAAAGATGCCCGACTAACAGATAGTTTCAAGACCGAGCGTGATCTAGGACGGATGCCCAAAACCCGGGATACCTCTACGGTTACGATGGAACAGACGTTCGCCCAACCATGAAGAACAAAAACGAATAGGAGCCGATGGATTGCGTCAGGCTATTCAGATACGCGTCGGCGAAGAAATGATAAAGACATCATCAGCTTCTTTGTAGAATATGGTCGGATGAAAGCATGCCCAACGATTGGAATTTAAGTGTGCTCTGCCCAATTCACAAAAAGGGAGACCCCACAATCTGCGCCAACTACCGTGGGATAAGCTTCCTCAACATCGCATATAAGGTTCTATCAAGCGTATTGTGTGAAAGATTAAAGACCACCGTCAACAAACTGATTGGACCTTATCAGTGTGGCTTCAGACCTGGAAAATCAACAACCGACCAGATATTCACCATGCGCCAAATCTTGAAAATACCTTGAAAGAAAGATCAGCACACACCACCTCTTCATCGATTTTTTAAAGCCGCTTTCGAAGGCACCAAAAACAAACCGGCTCTATGTCGTATGCCTGAGCGGCCCATCCTCACGCAAAGCTAATGCGGTTGCATAAGCTGACTTTGAGAAACACCAAAGTTCCGTCAGAACGGGAAGGACCTCCCCAGCCGTTCGATACCGAGCGAGGTTTCAGACAAGGAGATTCCGTAACGTGACTTCAACTGTTGCTAGAGAAAAATAATACGAAGTGCAGAACTAGATAAAGGCTTGGCAAACTGTCATCAAAAAATCAATTGTCGCACTCGCGCCAATCTGCGCCAACTACCGTATATAAGGTCATATCGAGTATAGTTATGTGAACGTTAAGACGTCTACCGTCAGAGACTGGTTTGGGCCTTATCAGTGTGTCTTTAGGCCTGAAATCAACAACTGACCAGATATTCACCATACAAAATTTTGAAAAGACCCATGAAAAAAGAGGATCGACACTATTGCCTCGTCTTCGATTTCGGAAGCTGCTTTTGGACTGCACGAAAAGGGAATTGAAATCCGATAGGTCATGCCGTCCGAATGGTTGAAACACTCCAGAAAGCAAAGGAAATGGAAAAGTTCACTCTGTTGGAAAGACCGGAGAAGGCCCTGGCTACACTAGATAGTTAATCTGAACCACAAGCTACGCATAGACCAGTTTTTCTGTCCTTTTTGCGACACCAGAGGTATCTGGTCCATGAAGGGTCATCCTTTAGCATGCCTGCGCTAACGCAAATTGCCTGGACTATCGATACCAACGTATGTTATACGGTGAGGACCCCAGATGCTGGCGTAGTCTTGCCAATAACAAATGCACAAGCGATGCTCCATTGTTTCTCTGGTGTCTTTGTTCAAGTCAGCCTGTCCTGCCGGCGTGTGTCTCCCACCAGACAGTGATCAGCTAGTATTTGACCGATCATTTCCTGAGTCCCTTCTAACGAATGCCAATCGCACTTTCAGTGTATTTCCGATATACCGTTTTTGCATTATTGGCTTGCACCCAGGTAGCTGGTTCTATCGGTTCAGCTTTCTCTTTAGCATGCTTCTGACAAAATAAAAGTATAGACAATGCATGAGTTCCAATGCTGATCACGTTTTCGGTGTTGGCACACTATGCTTGGCAATGTCGTCTTCTAGCATTTCGGTGCGTTTGTGACCTGGCACAGTAGAAGTTAAGTTGCTTTCTTCTAGCAATCCTTTTTCCTCTGCTGCTCTGCTTCCAAGACAATTGTGGGCGATATGCGCTACGAGGTTACTACCTGATTGCTGATTGGCTGTCTAGAAGTATATATTGACTCTGGTATTGCCTACTCCCAAAGCTGTAATGCAGAGACCAGCTACTACCTTTCGCAATAGAAAGACCTTAAATTGAAATATACTGCAGTGTTCCGACAACTAGAAGGCTACATATACCTACCTCCTGGTCCCAGTATATCCTGTAACAACTCCATCCTCAATTTTGAGTCACCCTATAAATATTCAGATGGTTGCTTGTACAACATACCTTTACACTAACCATTTTTTCTATCGGGTGATTTTTTTGAGGCTAGATTTTCACGCATTAGTATTTGGACAGATCACGTGGGATTTCAGACATGGTGTCAAAGAGAAAGATGCTCAGTATGCTTTGACATTTCATCATGAATAGATTTACTAACGAGCAACGCTTGCAAAAACATTAATTTATTCCCAAAAACAGTGTTCGGGAAATGTAAAAACCGCTTTTATACAAAATTTTTCAGGATGAGGCCATTTCGGTTGAATTTAAGTTAACAAAAATTTCCGCATTTTGGGGGAAGAGCAACCAGGTTCCCGAACCCCCCATCCCGAAAAAGCCCGTTTTGGGGTGGTTTTACGTTGGAATCTTGACCGATTTTTTTAAAAATGCTGTTGACGCAACTTAGGTGAATGGGGTCGCTTGTTCGATGCTAACAAACTTTTTTTTGCCAAATGGAAGAACTGAACTTTGGGACATGGGTTTCAACAAGATGGGGTTCTGCCAAAAGCTTTGGGTTCTATATTTGAGGGAAAAACCAGAACAAATCTCAAAAAATGGGCCCAAGGGCCCCAAATCATGATTTTTTGTTTTTTACATTTTTTTGGGGGTTTGCCCCCAAATCCGAAAAAGCCCCGCAACTATTCCCGCTTTTAAAAAACCCTTTTGGAAATTCGCTTTCCG